>NW_024465934.1:0-212111 GCF_017591425.1 Ochotona curzoniae | reverse complement strand
AAAGGAGTAAAGGAACACGGTGAGTTGTGTCTGTACTGAGCTTGAGCGTACTCACTGAGCAATTGTCCCACAGGGAAAATAATATCAACTTTGGCATCATACAGGTCAAAATAGGTCCGTGTGGCCCTCAGACCTAATGGCCAACAGGTTCCAGCAAGAGCAGCACCACCAACAACCTAGGTATATAGGACTCCTTGTGTCTCTGTAATCCTGGGAACTGCTCAAACCCCTACAAGCGGGAGAAAAATTTGTACGGACAATGGTGCAGCCTCAGTACGGTATCACAGGAGCTGGAGACTGGTAAGCCGGGAACTGGAGCTATGGAGACCACAGTGGAAGTCTAACATAAGATCCCAGAACTGGAACTCACTGGAGGGAGTGGCACAAGTAACTTTAGCAAATAAGAAAAATCGAATTATAGAGTTGTGGGTGACACAGCTTAGAAACCTGGCCCAAGGAGAAGAGTCTGATCATCAGAAGCACAATGACCAAGAGCAAAAGAAGAAACAAAGGCACAATGAATATTACTGAAGTTTCCCTACAAAGAATCAAAGCCTCAGAGTTAACTGAGGAACATCGAGAAAGTGGAGGATACAGATTCAAAACACTTGTTTTAAAGCTTCTTATCAACAAGAAGCATATGAAGCAGGCATTCAAGGAATTTAAGGACTATGTCACACAGAAAATGAATCAAATGGAAGTTGATATATCAGAAATTAATAATACAGTCAAGCAAAAATTAAAGTATAATGGAGAGTCTCCAAAGTAGAATGAAGGAGGCAGAAGAAAGAATCTCAGTATTGGAAGATATTTCCTTTCACCAGCGGAAAACAGACAAAAAGCTGGAAGCAGAGCTGGGTCAAGCTCAAAAAAGTATTTAAGAATTAAGAGAAACTATTAAAAGGCCAAATGTAAGAGTTATGGGAGTGCTAGAAGGTGCAGAAAGAGAAGCTGGGTTCAAAAATGTATTTAATGAAATAATAAGGGAAAATTTCCCTAATCTAGAGAAAGAATTGGCAAACAACATCCAGAAACCCAACAGGATTGACCAAAAGTATCTCCACCACGACACATGATAATCAAGCTCTCTCCAGTCAAACATAAGAAAAAGATCCTGAAATGTGCATGTGAAACAAAAATCAACTGACATATGAAGGAATGCCAGTTAAATTCACAGGAAATCTCTCACAAAAACTCCATAGGCCAGAAGAAAACGGGACAACATATTCCAGAATCTCAAAGCAAAACACTGTCGGCCCAGGATTACATACCCAGTAAAGCTTTCCTTTGTCTTTGAAAATAAAATAAAATTCTTCCACAGTAAAGCAAAAAAAAATTTATAGAATATGCCTCTTTCAGACCCGACCAACACATGATACTTCAAGATGTTCTCTTGACAGAGAAGAGGAATAGCGCCTACCAAAACCAAAGGCAAATGTGAAGAACATCCCAGTGAAATAACAACACAAGACTAAATCAACGAACAACCCATTGCTAAAATGACAGGATCAAATTACCACCCGTATATATTAATCCTGAATGTTAATGGATTAACTCTTCAGTCAAATGTCATACTTACCCAAAATGCATTAAAAATGCAAAACCCATCTATTTGTTGCCTACAGGAGAAATATCTCACCAACAAAGATCAGCAGAAACCATATCTCATGGATTTTATATATATATCTTTAATTTATCCATTCAAACCACCTTCTTCCCATTAAATTCTTAACTGACTCGTAGATCATACAGGAGCATCATTTTCTTCAAGAAGGTTCTTGATTTTATTTTACATGTTATTTAATTTCATGGCATTTTAAATTTCTTTGTTTCCTGTTGTTCATTTTGTTTTATGGCTTTTCAATTAAGGGAATGTACAGTAACTTTGTAATGGAGACTTTCATATTCATATCTGGTATCATGTTATTGAACTTCATGGCATTGTAAATCTCTATTTTTCTTTTTTTTGCTGTTGATTTTGTATTGTGGCTTTTCACTTAAGGAGATGTACAGTAACTGTGAAATGGAGTCTGTCATATCCAGATGTGAGGATACAATGCAGTATGTATCTCTACTTCCAGACCAAAGATGAACTCCCAATGAAACTGTTAATTACATCTTGACAATACAATGCTAGCCCCTCTGCCATTACCATGCCCACAATGATGGACATATGACTCCTTATGAAGAACTTATAGTAATGATATAGGTAAACTTGGGAGAGGAGGAGGGGACTTGACAAGGGTAGGAGGGAAATCCCAGAGCCTATGGAACTGTATCATAAAATGATAACAGTAATTTTATTTTATTATTTTTTTTAAAGATTTACTTTTATCATTTTTTTGTTGGAAAGGCGGATATACAGAGAGGAGAGACAAAGAGGAAGATCTTCCGTCCGATGATTCACTCCCCAAGTGAGCGCAACGGTCGATGCCATGCCAATCCGAAGCCAGGAGCCTCCTCTGGGCCTCAGAGTCCCAAAGTTTGGGCCATCCTCGACTGCTTTCCCGGGCCACAGGCAGGGAGCTGGAAGGGAAGCGGAGCTCCCGGGATAGAACCAGCGCATATATGGGATCCTGGGCTTGCAAGGCGAGGACCTTGACCACTGCACCACTACACCGGGCACGATAACAGTAATTTTAAAAGAAGGAAAAAAAAGTCAGCGGTGTTTCTATAAATGTTGCTTTTCCATTTGTAACCATGGCCACTCTGGAAAAAAATCCCATTTACATTGGAACTGATAAAGAACAAAATACAGAGAAATAAATTTAGAGTAAAACATGTGTACACTAAAAATCCTAAAACTTTGATTAAAAAAAATTAAAGATGACAAGATAGTCCCGCTCTTGATGGCCTAGTGGATGAAGTCCTTGACTTACGCCTGCTGGGATCCAATATTGGCACCAGTGTGTATCCCAGCAGCCCTACTTCCCATCCAGCTCCCTGCTTGTGGCTTGGGAAAGCAGTCAAGGATGGCCCAGAGCTTTGGCATTCTGCTTCCACATGGGAGACCCAGAGGAAGTTCCTGGCTCCTGGCTTCAGGTCAGCTCCACTATGGCCATTGCAGCCACTTGGGGAGTGAACCAGCAGATAAAGATCTTCCTCTTTATATCTCCTCCTCACTGTATATCTGCAGTTCCGATAAAAATAAATACATCTCGAAAAAAAAGATGACAACATAAATGGAAAGATTTTTCATGTTCATGAATTCAAAAAATTTATATTGTGGACTGTGTGTAGTACTGAAGTTCTCTATAGAGTTAATATAATTTTTTTTCACAATTCCAATGACTTTTTTTTACAGATATAGCAAAACAAAACTAAGTCTACAATTTTTATGAAACACAACAGACTGACTAGCTGAGGCAAACTTGATGACAAAGAACAAAGCTGAAGGCGTCACAGTATCTGACAGCAAAGAAATACTGGGACAGTGCAGTGGAGTAATATATTAATCCTCCACCTGTGAAACCTGCATCCTATATGGGCACCAGTTTGTGTCCCAGCTGCTCCAGTTCTATCCAGCTTCCTGCTAATGGCCTGGGAAAGCACCAATGGATGTTCAAGATCTTGGCTCTCTGAACTGACATGGAGACCTGAAAGAAGCTACCAGCTCCTGGCTTTGGAAGGCCCAGCTATGGTCAGGGTGGCCATCAGGGGAATGAACCAGAAGATGGAAGATACCTGTGTGTGTGTGTGTGTGTGTGTGTGTGTAATGTGTGTGTTTTACTGCTCTCTGTAGTTCTTTCATCAACAATAAATAAATCTTTAAAATACACATGTACACTATAAAACTACAGTAAGCCAAACAGTACGCTACTGTCATAAACACAGACACCTAAATAGATGAAGCACAACAGCGCGTCTAGAAATAAACTCTTGCATGGTCAACTGTTATTCAGAAAAAGTGCCAAGAACACACAATGCGGAAAGGACCATTTGTCAATAAGCAGTACTGGGACAACTGGATAACACGAGACCAGAGAGTGACATTAGACCTTCATCAAAATCACCTGAAAAAATCCATCAAGAATGAATTAAAGGCTTCAATCTAAGACCTAAAACTGTAGAAGAAAACATGGGGAAGAGCTACATATCATGGGTCTTGGCAATGATTTTCAATGTGACACATAAAGTATGATCAATACAAGCAAAAATCAACAACAAAGATTATCTAAAGCCAAAAGCTCTGTAGAGTCAAGAAAATAACCCACAGGTAAGAGACAACCTACACTATGGCAGAAGACATGTGCAAATCTATCTGCTAAATGACTGAGACCCAAATGATGGAACTAACTTAAGCAACTCAATAATAAATTAATAATGGGTATTTTATTATCAAAAAAGTCCTGCACAAAAGGACCTATACAAGTGACCAACGTGTAAATGGGAAATGCACAGCACCACTAACCACCCGGGAAACATAACGTAAAATCATGAGAAGATGTCACTTCACGCTGGCTGCATTGGTGTTTAGCAGAAAGACATGAGAGGACAGATGCCGGTGGTGATGTCTAAAAACGGGAACCCCGGTGCTACTGCTGGCTGGGTTATAAATAGTACAGCCATCATGGAAAACAAAATGGAGATTCCTTGAAAATCACACATCAACTACGTAAGACAGAGCAGTCACACTCCTGGATATTTATCCCAAGTATATGCAGTCAATATGTCACGGAGGTGCCTGCACTCCCCCGTTCAGAGCAGTATTAGACACAGAAGTCGAGGCGTGAAGTCAGCCCAAGTGCCCGGCGACAGAGGAATGCGCAAAGATGACATCTACACAAAGGAATACGACTCAGCCTCAAAAGGAAGAAGCTCCTATCACCTGAATCAACCCACATGACCCGGAGGACACAACACTGAGGGAAACAAGCCAGGTACAAGAGGACCATCACAGAGCTCATCTGTGCTTCACAACAGCATCTCGTTTTCTTAAAAATTACTGAAAACGGATTTTAAGTGTTCTTACCACAAAAAGAGATATATATGCTCGGTACATCAAATCATCCGTTTTATTCTGTGTCAGTGGGCTGTGAGCTGCAGGGTTCTCCTTGTCTCCCTTTGCTCTCCACTCCCGACGTGCCTGGGGATCCCTCAGGGAGCCCTGCCACACCCTGCAGCCTTGAACCCTTTCTCCTCCTCCATTCATCCCTCCCTGTTCCTGGCACCTGCACACACAGATAGTTATCAAGGATATGGATCACACGTGTTACCAGTTTAACATATTCAGATGCTGTGTGTTAGAGGACAAAGACCAGATAGTGGAAACTTTTCATCTGGGCTCCTCTTTAACGCTGGCCACGGGCCATGCTTCTGAGCCCTTCAGGGCTCCACCCCTAGCTCTCCTGTCTGGAAGGTTCTCTAGCACTACTGTTTCCAGGTGTTTCAGCTGTGCAAGTCTGGCTTCCTCCACTTTGACCTCGGCTGCCTTCTCAATGTCCTCCCTTGTGTCCCTGACCTTCTCCATGTCCTCCCACGTTCCATCCCTGGCTTATCCTCTCTGTCCAGAACCCAGCTGGCTCCGTTCCCTCTACAAGTGAGAAATGCTTGTTACCTTGTTCCAGTGGCAGCTGAATCCTGGAATTCTCCTCTATGTGGCCTCTGACATTGTTCTGGAATTGAAGCTTGCGGTTGACTTCTGAAGACAGAGATGAGAAGGCGGTTAGAGATCTTCGCAGGAACCATGGAAGTCACAAAACCACCTGCTTAGGATTCTCCAGTTTCCGGATCAGTGCATCCCACAGAACTGAACGTTCCCCATCAGTCCATGGGAGATGGCATGTCAGCAAGGGAGGTTTTATGTTTTCCAGACAGAAAAAGACAAGCAAGGCTGGAGAAAACAGAAGTGGAAGCACTGTGGGCTGTGTTACCTAAAGAGTGCTGAGAGACTAGGTATGTGTTTGCAAGGAACGAATCTCAACTGACCTTGAACTGTGGTTATGCAACAAGGTGGAGGAATCCACCATGGGGGGAGGGGTTTGGCAGGGGAGGGGGGAATCCCCAGTGCCTATAAAACTGTATCACATAATACAATGTAAACAACAATAAAAAAAAAAGAGTGCTGAGAGAGAGAAAGCAGATAGCAACATATTCAATAAAAGAGAATCATGTGGGGTTTTTTTTCTGGTACCTCTTTTTAAAAAAGATTCTTTTATTGTTTAGAAAGCAGAGTAAGGGGTGAGGAGATCTCCCTTCAGTGTGGTGACTCTTACAATTGGCCTTGCCCCCATTGGGTGTCCCTGAAACTGGCTGGGGAGGTTTTTACAAGAGACCGACCCCATGAGCACAGAGTACCAAGCCAAGCTGGGTCCCGCACCCACAGTTAGTTAGACTGTCTATCGCTCAAATCAGGCTGCAGTCAATGGGGTGGGCTGCAGTGTAGACCAGCACAAGGGCTCCAGTGGAACAGAAGCCACTGGTTCTGCTCATTGGGATTTTCTGTGACTTGTCCTGTGTCCTCCTAAGTAACCGTGGTGCCCGTGTCATGCTGGTCATCTTGTTATTCTAAACGCCTGGCTCAGCAGATCTCTGAGTGGCGGCTGTACCCCTGCTATCATGCCAGAAGCTCCAAGAAGGTTCATGCCGCGTCTGTCTTGACAAGTACTTTATCTCCACTGTCCAGCACAGTCTGTGGTTTGTGTTAGAAACTCAGTACATGCTTGCTGAAAATATTTTACCCTAAACTCCTAAAGGTAGACAATTAACATAATTACCAATTTCAAAGCTTTTACGAACAGGAACTAATTTGGGGTATTCCTGCAGGTTGACCTCGCTGAACACTGCCTCGAAAACAGTCTCGTCAAACTTCTCCAGTTTCTCAAGAACATCATACACCACATGTTCAACACGCATCATGTTTCTCCAAGAATTTTCTGCATCCTTAAAAAATATAAAATAGAAAAACACAGAATATTAAGCTACAACAAGCTCCAGAAGTCAGTTTCATTCTTTTTTTTTAAGATTTACTTATTATTATTAAAGCAATTTTTGGTGCAGAGATAGAGACACACAGAGAGAGAACGATCTTCCACTTGCTGGTTCACTTCCCAAGTGGCCACCATGACCAGAGTTAAGCCAATCCAAATCCAAAAGTCAGGAGCTTCTTCCAGGTCTCCCACACGTGTACCGGGTTCCAAGGCTTTGGGCCGTCCTCCACTGCTTCCCCAGGCCACAAGCAGGGAGCTGGATGGGAGGTGGAGCAGCCAGGACACAAACTGGTGCCCAGTATGGGATCCCGGCCCATGCAAGGTGAGGATTTAGCCACTGCACTATCATGCTGGGCCCTACTCAAACTCTTAAGACTACACAAGTGCCACACACACACACACACACACACACACACACACAAATGAAAGAAAAACCAAGCAAGCCTCTACTTCTAAATTCATCCCAATGAGTTTTAAGGCTTTTGGACTTAGATATTTTGAATCAACATTAATTGAAATAAAGTGCTGTGCCAGTAACTGTTTCAGTAAACCAGTAAAACCATTAATTCACTAAAACTATTTACAACATTTAGTTTATGTTACAATGAATGATTGTTTGAACTACATGGTATGACATATACAAGACAGCACCCATCTAAGAGTGCAATTGTGTCAACTCTGGCTTATCACCAGTGCATCCGCCCACCTCCAGAGGGCGTCACATAACACCATCGCATCAGGGAGAAGCAGGGCATGAGTGATACAGAAGCACTTACAGAAACACCTGTCTGTCACTGGTTGTAACTTGAAATTGAATCTGGAATATCAGAGCATAAATTAAGTGGCTGCTAGTACACCAGGTTGTGACACAGTGGACTTCACTTACCTGAAACATTCTATCCGTGATGAGTCCACGGTCACGGAGGCCATGCAGGAAAGGAAATGTGTGCGTTATTGCATGTGAGATCTCCACTCTGCAGCTCTTGAAATGATTTAACACTGCCTCATAGATGAGCTTTTCTTCTTCGTCTTCTGTGGACATCTCTGTGGGAAAGCACACCCCATGAAAATGGTCATTAGGATTACAGGGCCGTGGGAGGTCCTAAGGTCACACTCGGGAAGGAAAGGCCACCACGCACCAGCACATTCAAAGCAAGCATCCTAGGTAGATGCCAGAATGAACGGAGCTAAAGCAATAGAGATGAAATGGGAGGAAGCGCACAGGTCACAGAAGAAGTAACTGCGGACTGCCCAGCCCATCCTGCATCACAGCGATTATAGGTACTTCCCACCTAAGCTTATGTAGAATGTATTTCAATTGAAAAACCTTAACTCCTATAAAATTAAGGTGGAATAAGAAGGGCATTCAGACAGGAGTATAAAATAATGAAAGAAAAACAGGATCTGTCCTTGAAAATTTATCTTAATGAGCAATTAAGAGAAAACAGATCACAAAAAGACAAAAGCAAAACGCCCTATTTCTGATCACAGTCATCAAACCACACAATTAAGTGAGAAATGCCATTCTACCTCAAAAACTTAGTTATGAGTGACATCACATGGTGTAATAATAACAATTGTAAGCTGAGAGTGTAACAAGAATGGCAACCATATTACCCGAGACAACTGGTTTTGTTTTGTGTTAACACAAATTGGTGCTCTTCTATTTTAGTTGATAATAACTGAATTTCAATTACATACAACTCTAGATATTTTTCAAGCCTTGTGATAACTACAAAAAAATCAGTATATGCACAAAATGCAAAAAAGTATTATCTTTACCAAAAAACATTAAATTATAAATGAACTTAACAAGAAAAAATACAGAAACAAAGAAACTATGCAAGAGCCAGAAAGTAACTAACAAAATGGCAACAGTAAATTTTTACTTATCAATAATTACTTTGAATGCAAATAGATCAAATTCTCCAATCAAAAGGCAGAAAAAAGTATAGTAAGTCCAACATGATCTAATTGCTTGCTCCCTACAAGACACTCATGCTGACTTCACAGACACACAACTGAAAATGAAAGAAAGAAAAATCACAGTCTATGTAAATGGTTCCCAAAGAGAGCCTGGGCGTGTGTGTTGAAAGAAAATAGATCACCAAGACCACAAAACAAGTCTCAACAAATAGAAAGACCGAAATTATACCAAGTATCTTTTCTAACCATAATGATATGAACTAGAAATCAGTAATGAGAGGAAAACTGAAAAAATTCACAAACACATGAAAGTTAACATATTACTGAACAAACAGCAAGTGAAAGAAAAAAACAAGAATGGAAGACTTTTAACATTTTTGACACCAATGGATATAGAAATATAACATACCAAAACTTTGGTAAAAAAAAAAAGCAATCCTAAGAGAAGAGATTTTAGCTATAGACACTGGGATTGAACAAAAAGAGAGAAACTCAGTGAACAATCCAACTTACAACTCAAGGAACCAGAAAAAGAAAAACCAACCCTGAAGTCAGCAGGAGGAAGGGAATAAAACGACAGAAAAATAAATGAGACGATAGGAAAAAAGCTCAACGAAAGTCAGAGTTGATTCTTGGAAAATAGAAGCATAACTGACAAGCCTTTAGTTGGACTAATCAGGAGACAGACAACCCAATAATAAAGTGAAAAGAAAACATCACAATTGATACCACTGATACACAAATTACCCTAAGAATCTATGATGAATAGTTACATACCAACAAATTTAGTAACCTAGAGGAAATAGAGAAATTCCTGGAAACATACCAAGACTGAATCAAGAAGAAACAGAAAATCTGAAGAGAGTAAGGGAAACTGAATTACTAACAAAAAAGAATCTACTATCAACTAGAAGTGCAGGGCTAGATGGCAACATGGCTGAATGCTACAAAACAATCAGGAGGATAATACAAATCCTTCTCGAACTGTTCCAAACAATTGATGAGAACACCTCCAAATCAGCACTGCCCTGATACCAACTCCAGAAAACAACAATTTAAGAAAATGAAATTACTGGGCCAAATTCCCTAAGAACGTGATTACAAAAATCCCCAATAAAATACTAGCAAACCAAATACAGTAGCACACCAACAGGGTCATTTATTGGGATCAGGTGGTCTTTATTCCAGGAATGTATGTGTGATTTAACAACACAAATCTATAAATATGACCCATCACATTAACAGAGGGAAGGACAAACAAATCACCTCAACAGGCTCATAGTAAGGTTCAGCATCCTTGATGACAAACACTCTGAAAACCTGAGTAGAGAAGGAATGTAGCTAAGCCAAACTTAAATCAAAGACAAAAACCTGAATTTTTTTTTTTGACAATCTTTACATAGTTAATTAGGGTAAGAAGGTTCAAGGGCTACAGGAAAGTGGATAATACTAGTATATTTTCCATATTGTTACCTTCATGTTTAAAGGGGGATATTAAGGGAGAAGGCCCACCAAATTTCCCACCCTCCCCAGGTCCCGGATGTAGGGCATGCCCTGAGGTTCTTGCTCAAGTGGTTTTGATATTGCAACAGTTATGAATCGCTGTCAATCTTGCCACTCCAAGCACTATGAGGTCTTTGAAAAATCCACTGATTGACATAGTCCATCCTAGCTGAGATAGTTGGTTGACCTGTTCTGTCTTCTCTTTTCTTCGTTTGGGTTCTGAGTCCAGCATGTAGATTAGGAAGATCTCCAAAGAAACTTCTTGGATGTGCTAGCAAGCACAGGGCCTGGCACAGTCCATCGCCCAGATCAGCTGGTGGTTGCAATTGCTGGGTTGGTTCTGTTTTCACTCCCAACTTCCACTGGAACCAATTGGTGTTGCAGTCCAGCCTGGTTCTGCCCAGCACATACTTGGCCCTCACATAAACCAGTGGGAGCTGCAGCCTAGTTGGAGCGACCCACAATAACCCCCACCAGGCCCGCCCCCTACCCTGGTTTGCCAGTATGTGTAGCAGTAATCCAGTCTGTCCCACACCCCATTCCACCCCAGCCGCTATCTTAGTTTTATGTCCTCCCGTGGAAGTGGTAACCCAAGAGGGATGAGCCCACTATTTCCCTCCCAGACCTCTCCCACTCCCAGATTCCAGCTGATGCTGCAGCTAAGCCCAAACAACCCTCGCCCACTTTAATTTTGTTTGCACCAGTAGGAATAATCAGCCCAGCCCGGCTTTTCCCTGATCTAGTCCACATGAGGCGCACAGGTGTGGTAGCTCTGCCTAGTCTGGTCTGCCCCCATCCCAGCCTATGCTCTCCTGCGGAAGTAGCTGTCCAGCAAAGGAACCCTCCTTTATTCCCCTTGCCGGCTCTGCCCACTTCCTTTCTTGTTCTCAGGCTGGTTGGGCACTGTGGTCCCTTCCAGTACAGGCAACCTCACCCTGACATTCTGTATTGTACACTAGTCTTTGTTGCGACCGAACCTGGGTAGACCCACACTGGTGCCTGATTTGCCAATGGATGACGTGGACAGATTCAGCCTGGTCTTCCCCCGACCCATGCCAATTGTATGCCTGTGTGTAGCTTTCCATGGCCTTTTCTGGGCTGTTTAAAACCTGAATTTTTTTTAAATGGACACTCAGGACTGAAAAGGTACAGCATGCTAAGGTTCCAATTTGTTGCAACACATTTAGAAATACTGTGAGTGCTTGATTGATACAGCACACTCTTTTAAGTGTGCCTTCCATGGTGCTACACTGTCTCTTCTCTTGGCCCTTCCATGAAATGAGAACCATTACCGTCACCAGTGTTCTACAGGTGTGAAGCCAGCTTACCCCAGTTGATTCATACAGTGACAGAACTGGAATTCAGGCCACCTTCTCCCCAGCTTCCTGACTCCCAACGCTCCCACCTCCAACCACCCTCTTTGATCATCACACTATGTGGCTTTTCAAACAGCAGAGCCTAAGCAATGTGCTTGCATTAGGCCAGGAAGCAAAAAGCAGATTCTGAAAAACGGGACCCTATCTAAATTTTTTTGAAAGGCAGAGAGAGAGAGAAACAGAGACAGAGACAGGGAGAGTTTTCCTGTTGCAAGCCGCATCTGTATGCACTGGCCACATGCCGTACCTAAAATGGCGCCGGCCGAAGAAGCCACACCTTCGTGCGTGGTGGAGAGTCACGTAGCCTTCGCGGTACTGCGCAGGTGCCTAGCGCATGCGCAGTGAGCTGCGGCGTGGCCGGCACGTGAACACTGGGGACTGACGAATCGGTCGCCCAGGACCCTGCGTGATCATGACGCCGACCTATCATCGGCGGAGGCGGGGCCAGTCAGCACATAAGAGCAGACAGCCTGCTGGGGTCGCCCCTCTCTCTCTTCCTCATCTTGGTGCTCGCAATAAATTTTACCGCAGAAGACTTCACTCGCGTCTGCGTCTTATTGCTGGGCGGTAAGACACGTGGGCGCGACAACTGGTGCCGGAAACCCGGGACCTGGAGGGGGCCTCCCATTTCGAACGGGAGGAAGTCAGAACTGCGGCCAAAAAACAGGTAAGGAGCTCTGAGAGGGAGAACTTTCGGGTGACTAGGAGCATAAATCGGAGGTATATGAGCCACTGCTTCTGGTTATAGACATGGGCGCACAGGTCTCTCTGGTGAAATTTTTGCAGATGGTTTATGCCCTCCGTAAGGGAGCGGTCAGAGAGAGTGACAAAGCCCTTCAGTCTGCCCAGGATAGTCTCTCAGAAACAGAGCGGGAGAGGAGAACCGGTTTGAAGCAAAAAATAAAGGTGAAACTGAAAGCAGGATCTTCCTCATCAAGTTTGGAGACATCCGATGCGGAGGAAGGGTACAAGCGGGATAGGCGCTTAGGACGCAAACAACCCGCAGGAAGCAGAGGAGGATCAGAAAAAGAGAAGAAAGAGAATGGCGGTGCTACTGCGCCGGCCACGCTCGGCCCATGGCCTCAGGGCTCTGGAGCCATTTCACTAATGGCTCCTCCTGCTGTGAAGCCATCTGCCCCGCCCATGAGTTGTGGTGCCGACTCCTCCTTCATCGATCCAGCCACACGCCGGGAACTTCAAAATATGTTCCCCGTCTTAGAAGAAGAAAGGGAAAGAGTTTACAGACAGGTAGATGCAGCATTAGTGCGAGAATTGGCCATGTCTGTAAAGCAATACGGTCTTCATGCCAATTACACTTTGTCCCTGTTAGAACGTATGGGGGAATGAATATGACTCCCTCTGATTGGCAATTTGTGGTGAAGGCTGTTCTCCCTAATATGGGATCATATCTAAATTGGAAGGGCCTCTGGCAAGAGCTTTTGGTTGAGACCGCCCGGGCAAATCAACAGCGCGGCGGCGACACTTTGACGTGGTCTTATAATATGCTTTCCGGACAAGGCCAATACTCTGATGATCAAAATAGATATCCATGGCCAGTATATACTCAAATTTCTACTGCAGCTATAAAGGCTTGGAAGGCTCTTTCACTTAAAGGGCAAGAGAAACTGGGCATTACACAGGTTAAGCAGGAGCCGGATGAGCCCTTTGGTGATTTTGTGGCACGTGTAATGCAGAAAATGAGTGTCAAATTAGTGACTGGCATCCCTTATAATCCACAAGGTCAGGGAATAATCGAACGTGCTCATCGCTCTATTAAAGAATTATTACAGGGCCCGGCGCGGTGGCGCAAGTGGTTAAAGGTCCTCGCCTTGCACGCCCGGGATCCCATATGGGCGCCAGTTCTAATCCCGGCAGCCCCGCTTCCCTTCCAGCTCCCTGCCTGTGGCCCGGGAAAGCAGTCGAGGACGGCCCAAAGCTTTGGGAACCTGCACCCGCGTGGGAGACCCGGAAGAGGCTCCTGGCTTCGGATCGGCATAGTATCGGCCCGTTGTGCTCACTTGGGGAGTGAATCATCGGACGGAAGATCTTCCTCTCTGTCTCTCCTCTCTGTATATCCGCCTTTCCAATGAAAAAATAATAAAAATAAATCTTTAAAAAAAAAAAAAGAAATATTACAAAAACAAAAAACCACCTGGGAATCACTTGGCCTCGCCAGTCAGAGCCCTCGGGCCACTCTAGCCCTGGCTCTTTCACCATCAATTTTTTACAGCTGGATGAGCAAGGCCTCAGTGCTGCAGATCGTCATTCCCTCAACACGGCGCAAGAGCAATCTTGGGTCAAGTGGAAGGATGTTCTGGAGTCCAAATGGAAGGGCCCAGACCCAGTTATTAGGCAGGCTCGAGGAGCCATTTGTGTGTTTCCACAGGACGCCCCAGTTCCGGTTTGGGTTCCAGCTCGATTGACTCGTTTCTGTCCATCACCGCCTTCTGACGTTTCTGCAACCGTTGGAACGCTTGCCCGAGGATCTGACTTGGGGAAGATTCATGCAACCCTGCAATCAGAAGCTCCTCCTACAATCCCACAGGACAATGGTGCCCCGCCCAGTGCAAACACGGCTGATGGTGCAACTAATGGTCTGTATGGCGCTTGTGAGGACCGTGATTGCTGAGCCACGATGAGGAGTTTTGAGTGTTTTTCCACGACCCTTACCGGCTGCCCACTCAGCCTGAGTGTTTCCTTGATTTTTTCTTCTTTGGATTTGCCTTTTCTCCCTTATGATGATATTAAGGAGAATGTGCGTAATTTTTTATTCCCCCTACAGGACACGCTTTGTATTCAAGCATTTCCTGAGAATTTTAGTGTCAAGGTTTATGTGTTACTTCTATTCCTTTTCAAAATGTTTCAACGACTGCTAATCTTTCTTGCCAGCTTTCTTCTTATCTTTTAGGAAATTGGACGAGAGAATTTGATATTTTACAGTCGGAGTTGAGAATTGCCATTGTCCAGATTAATTCTACACGGGTGGATCCTGTTGTTGCTGAAACCCTGGCCACTTGGATTTGGAACATCACTTCCCATATTAAGGAATGGGTGGGAGTGGTTGTGCTGATTCTGCTCTTGTGTGCAGGCTGTGCCTTATGCCTTTTTTGCCTGTGTCGTCTGAGACGCCGCACTCAGCGAGATTGTGTGGCAATACATCAAGCCCTACTAGCCATGCAGAATGGTGACTCCCCCATGGTATGGTTGAGCATGCTTCAACAGGCTTAGTTAAGAGCATGGACATCATGGCTCCTGCACCTCAGGCCATTATGGCATTGCACTGAGTTCGAGCATGATGCACCTGACTAGCCCTTGCACCTCGCAGGACTTGTCCACTGCACGCGAGAGGGTAGTCACTCTTATAACTGCCTTGTCGAGACATTGCTCTTTACAACCACCGCGGTTGTAGCCCATGACGGGTAAGATAGACCCAGACAATTATCGGTCTAAGACAGGGACTACGTCAAGCTACGCAGCCTCCCTATGACGTATCGTGCGCCTTGAGTCTACAACCTAAGACAGGGCCATACCAGCTTATTTTTTTTATTGTATAAGAAGGGGAGAGATGTTGCAAGCCGCATCTGTATGCACTGGCCACATGCCGTACCTAAAATGGCGCCGGCCGAAGAAGCCACACCTTCGTGCGTGGTGGAGAGTCACGTAGCCTTCGCGGTACTGCGCAGGTGCCTAGCGCATGCGCAGTGAGCTGCGGCGTGGCCGGCACGTGAACACTGGGGACTGACGAATCCGGTCGCCCAGGACCCTGCGTGATCATGACGCCGACCTATCATCGGCGGAGGCGGGGCCAGTCAGCACATAAGAGCAGACAGCCTGCTGGGGTCGCCCCTCTCTCTCTTCCTCATCTTGGTGCTCGCAATAAATTTTACCGCAGAAGACTTCACTCGCGTCTGCGTCTTATTGCTGGGCGGTAAGACACGTGGGCGCGACATTTTCCCATACACTGATTCACCCTCCAAATATCTGCAACGACCAAGTGGTGGGCCAGGTTAAGGCCAAGTGCCAGGAATTCCATCTGGGTCTCTCCCAAGAGGCTGGTGGGGATCCAGCTACTTGAGTCATCAGCATTATCTCCCTGCGTGTTCATTAGCAAGAAGCTGGACCTGGGAGTGGATCACGGACTTAAAATCCAGGCATTCTGATACAGGATGCAGGCAGAATCTCCTACGAAGGAGACCATGAAGAAGTTTCTGGTACTTGGCTTTGGCCTCAAACCAGGGCAGCATTTCCTGTTGTGGCAGGTTGAATGAGACAATTAGTTGATGGAAAATCTTTCTCTTTTTCTGTAATTGACTTTCAAGTTCAAATAAATAAATCTAAAAAAAAAAAAAAAAAACCAAAAAAAACCCAACAGAAAAGAAAGAGTGGAGACCTGATCTAACTGTGGTGGCTGAAAGGTGGGGACAGTGGGAAGTCCTTAGCTCACTCTGGACAAGCCCTCGAAGGTGTTCTCGAGCAATGGCTGAGTTAGGTCCCATCTAGCTGTTCCCCTGCTTCCTAGAACACCATGGGATCATTCCCCCCCACCCATGCTGAGAAGCCTCCAGGACACATCAGACTAGGGCCTTCCTGGCCCAGAACTGTAACATCCAAACTGCAAGCCGAAACAGACCTAGAAGTTTCCCTTGAGGCTTTGCAGTACCAGCATGAAAAGCAGACACACACAACTCCCAGTCTCTTCTGGATGCTGGTGTATTCATTCCGTCAAAAACAGACAACTACAAATTAAGAAATAAAGATTTGGGCTCAAAGTTGCTCATAGACACATATGATAAAGACCTTACAGTAAACTATTGGTAAATACCACCCAGTAGCAGATGGAAAATCAGTGTGTCAGGACCAAGAAGATATTATGTCAGAAATTCTAAGACAGGTTACATTAGAAAACCTATCTACACTTTCATTTAATGGAACAAATGGAAGAAATTTAAAAATCACTACAAGCAAAGAACAATCTGAAAAGATTTCATAGGTGGTAGATATGCAAAACACAAGAAAGCTCAAGAAGACTCCAGAAGGAAGACTTATTCTTGGACCTAAAATCCAAAAACAGGAACTTTAAAAGGTTCAAAGATGGACAGCAATAATCAAAGAAACATTAGAATCAAACTTAAGAGATTTGGAATCAATTTCCATCTCAAATAGTCCTGAAGGACTTAGAAAAGTGACTAAACACTACACCCACACTAAACCAAAAAATCCAGACATGTCAGAACCAACGGATGAAAGAAAAGAACTTGGTAATTTCAAAGAATGAAAACCAAGTGATACAAAAGAAAGGATCAAGAACCTGAATGGCTGCAGGCTTCTCATTAGCAATACTGAAAATGGAAAAAGAGAAGTAGACTAATTTTCATAGTAAACCTCTATGCTTGCCACATTTTTGGTAGTTGTGAGAGCAGACTTTCAGATATGAAGGATATTTTTAAAATATATGCAGATCTGTGCATTCTTCATGAGTGAAGGACAGCAAGAAAGAAGAGCACACATTATGCCCACAACAATTCCAACACAGGAGAGGTCCAGCTTCAGAAGTGAGCCACATCAGCCTAAGACAGCCAGAACTGCTTAGATGGGGAGGTTAGGGTGCCCCGGGAAGGCTTCCCAGCTAGACAGGCTGCAGAACATTATCAATTGGTTCTGAAATTTTTCTCAGGGAATAAAACTCCAGAAGAGCCAACTGTGCTTTGAAAAGATCTATGAAAAGGGATTGTACTTCCCATTAAAATAATGGTCAATAAGTCATTTCAATATTAAAATACAAATAAGAGTAGTTTATCAAATAAGAATACTTATCAACAGAAATCATCTGCACAGACTCACATTTCAGAGTACCTCAAAAACTTTGTAAAAAACATGGAATGAAATGGTTAGTTTACTTTTAGTGCAAAAATTATTGGAAACACATGCTTTTTTCATATAAGCATTTTTCCTGAGCTTTTTATAACAGAAGATCTATTTCTTTGAAAGTCACAGTGACAGTTTTTTTTTTTTTTTTTTTTAAATCAGCTAGTTCACTAATGAGATGGCCACTATGGTCAGGGCTGAGCCAGGCAGAAGTCAGGAGCTTCACCTGGGTCTCCCATGCAAGAGGCAGGGATCCAAACACTTGGCTCATCTTCCATTGCTTTTCCCAGGCAATCAGCAGAGACGTGGATCAGAAGTGGGGCCGCTAGGACTTGAACCAATACCCTTATGGGATGGTGGTGGCTTGGCCCACGGTGCGAGGAGCACACCCCCTTGTAAAATATTCCTTGCAAGATTCTTTAATATGTAAAATTGATGTTATTTCAAAGCAATAAAGGATAAACTAGTCTGGCAATGCTGTTACGTAAATGCTTGGATTTTAAAAGTAGCTTTGCATTTCATTTCACATGTAAAAATAAACTTCCCATGGTATTAATAGTTAAACATAAACCAACCAATCGATAGCCTATAAATCTTTTCTTCCTTTCCTCTCTCATTGCACTGACCATTTCCTATTCACTGAGAACTTCAACATTGGAGTTATCAGAACTGCTGAAGAAATTTACAATTTCAATATCCACTGGGAAATCCAATAGATTCCCAGGCCTTTAAGTATATTGACACATTGCTGTCTAACATCTCGTGTTTAAGTTTTTGCAACTTTTCCAGCCAATATATAGGCTTCAACATCCTACCAACTGGTGCATTTTCCAAGTCTCAGTCTCAGATATGATCAGCACTTCACACATCCCAGGCCATGTCATTTCATACATGAAATGCTGATCAATTTTCAACTCTCTCTTTTGGGATCTCCAGTTATTTCTAATGTCCTTTAATGTCTATAAGTTCTCATTCCTCTAGGTTCTCATCCCTTTCTTACACAGCTAACATTGTTGTCCATTGTTACAATCCAATGTTTGTGGGGAGCGGGGTGAGGAAGCCACTCCCAGGAATAGGAAGGGCCTTTGCAAGATGGCGGCTGGCCCAGGGCCTGGAGGCGGGGTTGGTCTCGCCAGCAGATAAACAGGAAGTCACAGGGATAGGCTGATGCCCTTCCTGCGATTATGTCATTGCTACTGGCCTATCAGGTAGCGCCAAGTGGACCCACAGGGAGAAGTGATTGGTGGAGGATGGTATAAAAGAGCTGCTAAAAGCTTTAATATGGAGGATGAGGAGAAAGACAGGGCCAGCACTGTGGCACAGTGGGTTAAACTGACACCTGCAGTGCTGGTGTCCCATGTGGGTGCTGGTCCAGTCCCAGCTATTCCACTTCTGATACAACTTTCTGCTGATGTACATGCGAAAACAGCAGTTTTGCAACTGTGTGGGAGACCTAAAAGAAGCCAGAAGAAGTTCCTGGTTTTGGCCTAACCTAGCCCTGGCCGTTGCTGCGCTTTGGCAATTGAACCAGCAGACAAAAGTTTCTCTCTCTCTCACTCTTGCTCTCTCTCTTCCATGTCTCTCTAACTTTGTCTTTCAAATAAATATCATCTTTTATAGTCCCAGATAAAAAATAATATTATAAGTGAGAAACAGCAGAAATAAGCCAAACTACATATTGGAAATATTGAACGCTAACTGTAAAACTTCTTTCATTTGAGAAAACCTTCTTTAAAAGAAAACTAACAGCAGGCAACACCCTTGTTTGTGCAATAGTAAAAAAAAAATTTTTTTCTTCAACTTAAAAATGATTTAGGATTGGGACCAAGAGGCAAGCCACTGCCATCACTGTTTCTATACCATAGAATACCAGGCTCATGAAGACTTTTTCATACTACACAATTCCCATATATTACTAAAAAAAAACCTGCACCCAATAAGTCCCTACTTTGTGTTGCCTCTGCTGACCTGGGCAAGAGGGCAGCGCTGGCAAGCAGTGTGCAGACGGGTGGCACCCCCAGGTGAAACAAGCACCTAAGAAGAATCTTCCAACTGCCCAGAAGGGAGATGATTCACTTTCAGCCAAGGCAGTTACATGAGAGCCAGCTTCCGGGCAAGCACGGGCGAGGTGGGCTGTGAGGCCACGGTAGCATGCCAAACAACAAAGGGGCAGAGAAGGCAAACTTGCACAGGGACGGAGGGTAGCCCAAGGTGCTGAAGGCCTCCCAACAACCTAAACAAAGCAGGAATGTGAACTCTAGGCTGAGAAACAAACACACGGTGGCTGACATGATGGCTTCATGGGTGATTCACAGAACTGTAGCACTGAGCTCAGAAACACTCCTACAAGAATATACATTTAAAGAACCAAACCCTAATGAGTATTCAATATGGCCATGACTACTGCGAAGATAAAGGATGAGGAAAGCGTACTTCTGCTTTTCAGAATATCAAGCAAATCCTCCCACGTCCTGAACAGGAGGCCAAATGCCGAAACTGAATGACACAGGCAAAGAATGAACTAGCGAGAGGAGGGATTTCAGTGGTTGTTAAACACACACAAACTCCCCAGCTGCCCGTGCAACCAGAAAACACAAATGGAAACAAGAAGTCACATGTTACCAGTCGCAAAGTTTGGCCAAGTGGGGAGAGATGGCTTCCCTCATTTGCTCTTACTAAAAACACTGACCCAGCCAGTAAATGTTCTAACCTTGCCTCAAGACCTGCTTTTGCTGGGGCCCAGCACAGTGGCCTAGTGGCTAAATTCTTGCCTTGCATGTGCCAGGATCCCATATGGGCAGCTGTTCTAATCCTGGCAGCTCTGCTTCCCATCCAGCACTCTACTGGTGGCCTGGGAAAGCTGTTGAGCATGGCCCAAAGCCTTGGGACCCTGTGCCACATGTGGGAGACCTGGAAGACCCGAGAGAGAGGCCTGCAAGACCTGCGTGGGAGACCCACTGCTGCCACTTGGGGAGTGAACCAGCAGATGGAAGATTATTTTCTCTGTATCTCTTTATCTCTGTAAATCTGCCTTTCCACTAAAACTAAGTAAATCTTTGAAACAAACAAAAAGACCTGTTATTGGTTTTTGACATAAGATAAATACTTGTCTACATGCGAGACACAGAGAGAGAAGCACAACCATCACTATGGCTTGTTGATCAAAGTGAACAACCGAGAGTCTAGATTTCATCCACAGGTACTCGTTTGACAATAAGGATGTATAAATCCTATGCAAGCAACGTCATGTAGCTGTTAGAAAGAGTGAGGTAGAGCTACACATAAACACAAAGACTGCTAAGATTTCCACTGCTAAAATAATTGAAAATGAAAAATGCAGACCCTATACCCATAGTCTAGGTCCCATTTATTACTGATGGAGAATATGTAAATTTTATCAGTGGACTGCAAAAGTTCATTGGAATTTCATGCATAGTTTTTTCCTAACCTGTATTTGCAGTGAATTTCCTGGAGACACCTGTACATACAGATTTCAAATATTTTCTGCATCAAAAAAACCCAAACTTTATTTTTTCATTCCATTTTTTGAAGCACCCTCAATATTTGCAAAGCCAATTATTTATGTTAAGTGCACAGATACGGAAGGCACATCCAAGACATCGCAGGACTTGAGAATGGAAGGAGCGACAGCATTTCTTTCTCTTGTCTACCTCTGTGTCATTGGAAATTTTATGAACAAAATCATGTTTCTTCGTGAAAAATTAAATCAAAACGATGAGGCCATGTTATTTCTGAGCCCACTACAGGAAAAGAGACGATTTCTGTGACTATGTCAGAAGTGCCACTCATCTGGAAGTTAAGAGTGAAAATAAAGCCCCTGAGCCTGCACCAGCCTTTGATGCCCACGGGCCCCTCTCTTCCAGAGAAAAGCTCAGACCCGAGTCAGTCCAGGGCTGGTCCTGCCGCCAGGGTGAGACCCACCACGCCCAAAGCTGGAAAATGGGCAAAGCGCTTCCTCCCATGTTTGCTATTTTCTAAGCTTCCTTGATGGCCATGACCTGCGTGAAGGAGCAGGCAGGGACCCTAGAGAAAGTTCGTTCAGAGGCCGCGAGGAAATCAGTCCTGCACCCGTCACCAGGACAGCCCTGTCTGCTGGCCAGCTGGCCAGAGGAGTAGAAGCTGCTGAATGAGAAAGTCCACACATTCTCCAGCTGTGTTCACAGCGCACTGCCCCCTGCTAGTTTCGAAAGGGCCCAGCTGCCCCACACAGCCCATTCCCGCACTCCGGGCGCACTCCGGCACTTAAGCCCACCTACCTGATCTCCTGGGAATCTGCACTAGTCCCCAGGAACCACAGAAGCTGAGGACACTGGAGCTGCTCTGCGGACTGACAGACAGCTAAGGAAGTGGCTAAGAACTCTCCTGGTAGAGCTGTTGCTGTCCCCTCTTGCCAACCTCCTGCTCACTTCTGATTTCCCCAGGTTTCCTGCCTGTGCCCTGCCCCAGCAGGAAGCCCCCCCCCCCCGCAACTCTCCCCACCCCCTCCCCGGACTGCAGAGGGGCCTGGCTGGGAAGCCAGCAGGCTCCACCCAAACGGGGAAAATAGAAGTGAAACTACAACTTGAGAGCTAAACAAGCTGTCTCCTCACTGCTGCCCTCAGAGGTGGCTGTCATCACCTGGAGGACAGGAAAGGGGACCCCGGGGCCAGCAGGACCAGCTCCAGGGAGTCCACTTGTGCATACCAAGTCAGAAAGATAAAATGCCTTGAACCCAAGTTGTCCTCAGCTGCTTCTGCCTTGCAGGAGCGGGGCACAGTCCACACAGAGAAGGGAGGTGCTGACTGCCCATCTGCCCCTTTGTGGGGCAGGGTGGCTGGAGGAAAGCAGAAATGTCAGCCCTTCTCACGGGCCCACGTAAAGCCCAGGCTGCACCAAGAGTGGTGCTGATGGGCAGGCCCGGGTGTGGAAAGCACAGGATGCCCGGTGCTGGGCACTCCACCAGCATGCCTTGTGATCAGGCTGGGGCAAGAGGGCCCCCAAGGTACCAACCAGGACTGTGGGCTGCTTTGCAACCCCAGCTAGGGCTGAGGAGGAGGCCCCTAGAGGTAGGAAGCAAGCCAGTACATAGTGCTGCTCCCCTGATTCCCCACCCAGGGCCGCAGCCGATTCACCCTTCCACACAGAAGTCACCCGTGATCTGATGTGGGGTGTAGGCATCAAAGCACAGGGGAGCAAATGCAGCTGTAAGACTCCACTGGGGAGCTGAAGTCCAGACAGAACTGAGGGGGCAGGGACCGGAAGTAGCAGGGTGGGGCGTGGAGAACCCAGGGCCCAGGGAAACAGGGGGTGGATGGCTAAGGCATAAGAGCAATGGATTCCCAACTCCTCCCAGGGAATCTGATGACACCCACTGCCTTAAGAGCACCTGCACATCACCCTTGAAAACACAGGGAGGAAAGGGCTTCTTGTCTCTCCACTCCCACTCTCGCTTTCCACAGAGGAGTGGGATCAGTCAACTTAGGACACAGTGGCCGATGCTGGGCAGGACATCCTCGGCAGGACACAGGACCTCTGCACCTGCAGGTGCACACGCATGGTCTGTTTTGTGTCTTATTCTGGGGTAGACATCTCTCGCTGCGGCAGGGGGAGGGCTTGTGGACAGGGTACCACCAAGCTCAAGTGCACAGTGACAGGGGCTGGTGTGAGGGTGGGGATGGGGATGTTGGTTGATGGTGTGGGCAGCCTGGGGCTCTGTGGATCAGCCCAATTCTGGAGTCTATTTTAGGGCTGTCTATTCCACCTGTCTAATCTATGTCTCAAGCGCTGTTAGCAAGAATAAAGCTGGTGTGTGTGTGTCCCCACGTGTCTGCTCATTTTGATTATGTCTACTTGGAGATCTAGTTGGAAATCAGTGTGAGAAAAGATGCAACGGGTGGGGGAGGGGCACATTCTGACAGCCTAAGTGTTCAAGCACACAGAGGTGGCTCTCTCTGTGGGTTGTCATCTGCCTGTGCTCCAAGTGGGCAGAGACAGGGGTGGGCAGTAACAGCCTCTTGGAATCACACGATTGTGCAGAAATCCTCCCCCTTCTCACCCAGGTTCAGCAGAACGCAGTACCAACTCTGCAGCTTTTACAAGAACCTGTGATGGGCACCAGCACGGTGGCTCAGTTGTTAAATCTCTGTACACGTGCTGGGATCCCATATGGGCATCAGTTCGTACCCCAACTGCTCCACCTCCCATCCAACTCCCTGCTTGTGGCCTGAGAAAGCAATCAAGGATGGCCCAAAATCTTGGGATCCTGCACCCATGTGGGAGACCAGAGCAAACTTGTGGCTTCTGGTTTCAGTTCCACTCAGCTCCGGTCATTGTGGCCACTTGGGGAAACAAAGATTTTTCAGTTTCTGTTTCTCCTTTCTATAAATCTGTCTTTCCAATAAAGAAAGTGAATCTTTAAAAGAGAGAGAGAGATAAACATCTGGGGTGACACTGAGCCTGGCTCCTCCTCTCCCAACCCCCACCCCCACACGGGTATCTGCTTAGTGCAAACTCAGAGACGGGGTACAGGAGTGGGGGCCTTTGGGTACCACAGGGGGCAGAGCTTGTGAGGGGCTGGATCATGCCTGGGAATGGAAAAGTAATTCTTTTTGCTACAGGAAAGCAAATTCTTGGGAAAGTGGATGGCTGGCAAGAGGCCCCAGGCTGACATGGAAAGGGCTATGGGGTGTCCCGTCCAGCAGGACAGTCAACAGGGGTCACAGCCAACCTAGGAGAGAATGGGAGGACAAGAGACACAGGAATGGACAGCAAGACAGAATGTCTGATCAAGCTGACCAAATTTTATTTTCACACAAGGCTTTATAGTCTGCAAGACAGGATCTATGGGTGAGGAGAAAGAGGAAATAGGGTCCAGGACATGGCTTCACAGCTCTTTCTGGACAGTTACTTCTAAAAGCCCTTTATGCTTGCAAGAGGCGGGCATGGTTCACAACTCTTTCTGGGTAGCTATTTCCCAAAGCCCCCCCCCTTATGCTCACAAGAGGATGCCAGCAGGTAGGGCACAAGCCAACATCCTGTTACAAGCACCAAGTGTGCTCAGAGCTGGGTGGGTTGCTAGATAACTTGTAAACCGCAGGGTGTCTTAAAAATTGGTTTCCCTTGCACTTTGCTAGCTGGTACTTTTCACTGAGCCAGATCTAGATTCCAAAATGGCTTTAATATGGCTATAATGTATATGGCTCCCAACAATGGGATCTGGGTATAAGAAGGGGAGGGGAGCCCCAGGGAGCATTGCAACCCCCACAATCCCCCTTCTGAAAAAGCCCCCAAGAAGTGTGTTGTCCTCATGAGGGAGCCGAGGTAGGGGCTGGCCCCAAGTCACAGTCCAAATCCCCTTTCCCAGGCTGCATCATTACCCACATCCTTTCCTGCTATGTAGCCCCTGTGCCTGGTGCTACCTACGACCAGCCCGACTCTCTGCGGCCCATACCCACGCAGCCCCTTGTGCGTGTTCCCCAGGACTGACCAGTCAGTGCTGTGCCCAACCCAGACCCTGCACATCCAGAGCATCCATCCAAGTAAAGGCCTGCTGCCTCAGCTTAGCTCCCACACTCCCCTCTAGTGGCCATGCCCGATATTACCATCTCCCTTGAACTGGGTACTACTGTCAATAGGAACCACATATCCTTTCTGCAAGATCGCAATTTTACAGGACCTGCAAGGAAGCATTGGTTTTTCTTTTTTCCCTAGACACATGTGGGCCAACTTAAGAATACATTTCTGAGAGCAGTTCTAAAGCATCAGCAGTCTTGTCATCCGCATAAATTCAGGGTTCCAGTCCAACAGGAAGTACCACGACTCCACCCCTTGTTAACCCTCTAGGGCCATCTGCCTCCCAGGGAGCTCCCTCTTCCGGGAGTCCCAAGGTGGCCCAGAGTTCACATCTTCCTGCTCTCCTGGATGCCCTGCAAATTAATTGTGGGAACCCCTCCCCAGCACATGGATTTTACTCAGTGATGAGTAAGCGCAGAAGATTGAGCAGGCAGCAACAGTGGATGGCGCAGAGCCAATTCACTGCGCATTTCCTGCTGACAACTCCAGACACAAAGGAGGCTGTAGCCATACATTCACTACTTTTCTCGTGACCTCAGGAGCTCAGACCCCGAGGTCTTACGCTGCTGAAACTAAGAGAGGGGAGACAGGACACAATCCAACCGCGGGCTCCTCGGGGTGCTCGTGGGAGCCTTGGGAAGAGAGTAGGTTGGCTTCAGCGGTTAGAGTGGAGCTTTATAAGCCAGGCCCATGAGCCAACATGACACTCTTGAAGTATGAGAGGAGATGCGTTGCCGTCAAGAGGCTCTGCCATGGGAAGAGGGAGAGGGAGGGGAGAGGAGTCTGCGTGCAGCCTGCCCGGGGTGTCTGACACACACCAGCTGACCATGGCTAGAGCAGACAGGCAGGGAAGAGCAGATTCTGCCCTGCCCACAGCAGCTCCTGCTGGAAATCGTGATCGATGGGAGCTAACTGAAAGCGCACTGCCCCAGCGCAGAGGGTGAGGTGGGCCTCTTGAGACCATCAGCTCTAGCAGCTCCAGTCCCTGGGAAACTCCAAGTCAAGTTCTCTAAAGCTGATGGGACATCACTGTGCAGATGCCATGTCTGACCCCCGTGTGCCTGCCAGGTACCAATGTGGCTACCCACACTGCAGGCTGGCACCCAAATGGCTCCAGGTTACACAGTGGCTCAGGAAACACATCGGGTAATCCCAGGTATTTGCTGAATTTCCTGGGCCTCATCCTTTGATGAGGGTACGGGTGAACTGTGAGCTTACCTTGGGACGAGGTTCATCAGGTGCTGGTGGGCTGGCAAACAGAACGGCATCTCGACAGCTGGCAGCCGCTGGGGTCTCTGGGTACAACGGCTCTTTGGTCGGGGTTGTGCTGGTTCTCAAAACATTGACATCAACCTTGGAAACTCCTGGCTTTCTCTCTGGAGATGGACCCATTTCCTTGGGCAGCAGGGGCGAGTGCCCAGTGACTGGTTGGCATGAGCTGAGAATGGCTGGTGGACTTGTCCAGCAGGTGACACCATCCCACTCTAGAGAGAATGCAGACCCTCTGCTCTTCCCATGGCCTACTCTCCATGGCTACGACCCCTTACCCACACATCATGCTGGGCGGTCCTCAGTGCCCAAAGATGTGAACTGCTGTGAGTGAAGGGATCATATGTGTGCAAGGGCTGGGTTTCTGGGCTGGGTGTGACCACGGTAATGGTATCCTTGAGCTGTGGCAGCAAGAACTGCATGTTGGAAACTGGTCCTTTTCCCACGAGGGTGGTTGAGCAGGTGGAGTTGACACTGGCCGTTCACCATTCGGACAATCCTCCAACAAAGGAGCTAAGGGCTCACTCTTCTATTTCCTGAGAAATCAGAAAACAGAAACAGCTGGCCAGCTCCAGGCTGGACACGGGACCTTGCAAACATTTCTGAAAGCGTGCACAGAGCGCCTGCCATGGGCCCCATCCCACCCCACTGTAGCCCTTGTCCAACCCCCAGCCTGTGGGTTCAGGGGAAACCTGAAGACTTGAGGATGGAAAAATCCACTTTCAATGTCACGCAGAATCAGGGGGTTTCAGGTCCGATGGGAGCAGAAGGCCTGCGGAGCCCGAGGCTGACCACAGTGTCAGGGCTACAAGGAAGGCACGCCCAGGGCTACAGAGAAGGCATACCCAGTTGGAACAAGGAGAGCGTTGGTGGGGCTGCTTTCTCCCCGGCCCCCTCGATAACCAACAAGAAGTCGCTTTACTCTGTGGCGTCACTTCGGGCTTCTCCCTGCCAGGGCCGCCTGCTTCCGGTAACTCAGGCGGGTGTTCCTGCGGAGTTCCCGGAAGTGCCATGCACGGGAGGCGCCTCCTGGACACCGCACACCGGACGTTGCTAGGTGTGGTGCTCCCTCTTCAGCTGTCCCCTGGCACTGTCCCTCCCATGGCCAGAACTGGTCCTGGAGACCTCAGGGCCCCCGAGGCGAGCGCCACCCTGGAAGAATGGTGGCACTGATCGGAAGTGCTGGCACTCTGTGCCCCCCAGAGTGGACTTTGGAAACCAAGAAACTCCTAGAAGACGCATGGATTGTTCTAGATCTCCACTGGAGTTAACAAACCGTCTGGAGTGACAGGAAAGCTGTGCACGCTGTTTCTCACAAGTTGGAGAGGATTTCTTTTTTCTTTGTTGCATATGGTTTTGTTTTATTTTTAGGGATGTATTGAAGCAGCCACCACTTTAAAGGGACTCGGGTCCTGCCCTGATAGAACCTGACAGAAACGTTGTCTTCCAAAGAGCAGGAGAGTTGGGTCTAACAGGAAGTATAGTACAGACACATCTGGTACCTGGGTTCGTTAAATCCTCAGGAGGATGTCTCCCGACCAAGAACACACAGCGAGAAGCAGAGGGTCCCCATCTCCCTCCTCCCCCGCAAGGAGCGTGCAATGTGGATTCATAGCGACGGCCCACGCTGGGAGCTGAGCCCGAGGGGTCTTTACCCAAAGCCCATGATCTCATAGCTTAGGACAATGACAGTGCTGAGTCCTCTGAGTGCCCTCCAGGGTCAGAACTCAGCAGGCTCCCACTGTGAGATGGACACTGCCTGAGCTACAAACACTGCAGACTATCAGGGGCCATGGTGAGGTTCGGGGTCCGCAGGAGGATACTCAGATGTCATAGGGAACAGTCCTTGGAAGCCATGAGGCCCCTTTCCCTGGAGTGTCCGTCGGCTGGGGCAGGCAGCACAGTATGACTTTAAGATGAAGTTCTCTGTGTGTGAAAGCTTCAGGTCCTGGTTTCAGGGACACCCGACTCGCTCTCACTTTCTGTAGGGAGCCTGCATCCTGACCTCCCCAAACTGCTGCTAAAAAGGATGAGGGAAGCCAATTTCCCTGGTGCAGCAGGAAGTGAGGGGCAGAGTGACTTGATGGAAAGAGAAGGAACTGGGAGCAGGGAAAGCCACCGACGCTGCATGCTGCCCTGTGGTTCTCCAACATGAGCTGCATTCCCTGCACCAACCCCACCATGCACTCAGACCACTCCTCATCCAACCATGTGGGTATCTGCAGATTTCCAGAAGCGTCTCAAACGTGGTGACAAAAGTATCCAAGGGACAGCTAGGGCAGGTGCTCTCTCTCCCCTGCATTAAAATCTCGGTTCTGTCGAGCACCTGTTTTAGTGTCATTGATGTGGCAGCCTTGACTCCGACTTGGCTGTAGTTATGCACGCTAATAACTATGGAATCATTCTAGAACAAGTTTCTGGGGACAGCAGTGGGTCTTCAAGACAAAGAACTCACATTTCACCCAGGAAAGAGGCTGGGATTGAAAAGCAGCTCGGTGCAAAGGAACTCATCTGCATGCACTCATCGGTGCAGGCAGAGGCATGAGTCACACCATCTTCTGGAACTTTCTCCAGACATGTAGATCTTGGAAATGGATATAGATTGCTGAGTTCTTTTTTTAGCAACAAGCTTTGGTGTTATGTCTGTGTGATTGAAGCAGGGCTTGGAAGTGCTCCCTTTGCAGGGGGAGGGTCACTCCCCTGACCCTGAGCCCGCCAGTGCTGCTCACATGAGAATGGAAAGGAGAAGACTTGGGGTCCACCTCCAACTCAGCAGCTGCTCCCATGCCACCTCCAGCTGCCAGGAGCTTAGAATTCCCCATGACTCTGCTGACTTCCAAAGACTGCTTTGTTCTGCACAAAGTTCAGCTGCCCCGGATCCTGAAAGGTTAGACTCGAGGCAAGCAGAGGGCACGGTCCCTGGAAACAGCCCCCCTGTTGCTGTGTCTGCCACTGCCCTCCTTTCTGGTGGACTGGGGGAAGAGACACTGCCTAAAGTGTGTGAAGAGTCTTTGTGGACTCTTTGAGCCAGTGGGTCCACTCCCAGCAGTGGCAGCAGCAGGCAGTCCAAAGAAAGTGAAATCCCCAGGGGCAGGCTGGACCAAGCCAGGCTGCAGTACCCACCAGCAAAAGCCATGGTGAGTCAGGCCATTTCAGATTGGGCCACATGTGAGACACACCCAAAGGTGGATTTCCTATTCCCAACACTCCGAGCGGGTCCCTGGCTCCCCACCCGCTTCAGCCCCTCTGAGGGCTGACCCTGAGGGGCTGAGCAGCATCAACCTGCAGCTGCACAGGCCCCACTTCCGGCCCGGCCCCGCCCACAGGCCGGCCTGGGCACCAAGCACTGGTCCCGCCCACAACTTCCTAAGAGCACTTTCGTTTTCTCAGAAGCAGGCCCTGGCTGCCTGGGTCAGCCATCCACAGGACTTGCGGGCCTCAGTTCCCTGGGGTCAAGAAGGGCATAGGAGCAGTTGCAACAGCAGCAACAGGTGAGTTTTCGGGCCCCTAACTTTTCGTGACTGGTGGCTAGGGCTGTTGGACTAACTTTCTGGAAGCAGCCACTGGGGGCTTGAAATGCAAGTGTTTGGATTCTGAGGTTGTCCCAAGGGTGGGAGAGGATAGGTGGGACTTTGGGGAGCACATAAAAGGGAAAGGGGGCACAGGAAGGCAAAGCTGACATACTTGCCTTTCTCCTAAATTGGCGTTTGCAGCAGTGTGTCCTGTGCCCTGGATCTTCCCTGAAACGCTGACCCCGCCCTCAGGCTGCTCCTGCATTCCCAGTCCTTTCCAGTGATTGGTTGAGTAACTGTTGGAAGCCTGCCACAAGGTTCCCCTGTGTTTTCTGTAGGCACGTTCATGGTTCTTGCTTCGAGTTCAGTTTCTAGAAACAGGAGTTCAAAGGGCTTCGTTTGGGGGTGATCATTAAATTAGCTTCTAAATTTAGTGATGAGGACTAGGGTTTCCTAGCTTGGCCAACTTGACAAGTGCATGTATTCTCAAACTGTCTTCCTTTGAGCTTTTCTGACTGCTGGTGGTCAGTGTGTTTCTCATGCAGCTGTTGAGTGCTGGACTTAGCTCTTTATTAATAGCCTGTTTGTGTCTTTGTGTTTCCCTGCTTTGCTTGGATGTTTACCTTTTGCATATTCATGTGTCAGATCCCATCTATCATGAAAGGAGCCCCCGCTCTGAACAGCAGTGTCCTGTGTGATAAAAAGTAGGACCATAAGGTCAATAAGTTCTACTAGGCCACCAAGAAAGCCTGGAGCTGGTGACTTCACCTTTCTGTGGCTCATAGCAGAGTAAGAAGGAGAAACCATGAGATGTCTTTCTCTGCGCACTGTTGGTAATGCATTGTTTGTGTGGAGCTGCAGGGCCGTCGCCTCTTCTTAGCCAGCGATCATACTGACCTGCACTCCTGCCCAGGTCTGTGCTATCTCTCCTTCCCCTGTCTCCTTCCCTTGTGCAAAGTGTGGGCAGCATGCTTCTTTCCCTTCTGTTCTCTATAAGCCACACAAGCTGGAGCAGGAGTCATCCTCCCTGTCCACAGGTGCAGGTGTTGGACATCTTGGTAAAAGTGCTACTTGGGACACATGCAGGCCCTACCAGGACACCCACGTTGACGTCAAAACTCCATTTCCGGTTCCAGTTTCCTGTGAATGTATACCCTGAAAAGCATACATGGTAAGTGGCTGGATCCCTGCCACCCTCTTGGGAGACCTGGGTTGAGTTCCTGCTCCCAGCATTCACCTGTCCCAGCTGTGATGGTTGCAGCCATTTTTGTGAACCAGTAACTGGAGATTTCACCATCTCTATGCCTTTCAAATAAATAAATAACTTTTAAAATAAAGATTATTTATTTTACCTAAAATTCAGAATTACAGAGAGTGAGGGAGAGAGACAGAGAGAGATTTTACATCCACTGGTTCACTCCCCAAATGGCTGCAACAGCTAGATAGAGCCGATTGGAGTCAAAGGTAGGAGCCAGGAAACTCCTCCATATCTCCCACATAGGTGCAGGGGTGCAAGTCCTTGGGTCATTCTCCATTGCTTTCCCAGGCCGTTAGCCTATGGCTGGATCAGAAGCAGAGCAGCTGTGTGCATGAAGGTTGGCCTTGGCTACAGCATCCCTTAGTTTGCATATGAGATAGGCTGGAGACAGAACCGACCATATGACGGAAACCATCAGTGTGTGTGTAGGCTGATGTGGGTGACAGACTGAACCAAACCCACACAGGAGTCAGGTCCAAAGTCACCTCAGATGAAGTTTCTTTGGGGAGCCCCCAGCTGGATCAATGGACTCAAAACTCCAGCCACAGTGAAAATCACAGATGTGTGGTCTGACCCTGGGGTGCGTATGTCAGAGCTGGGTCTCCATGGTTGCTGAGGCCTGTGTGGTGAACGGCATGCCCACCTGCTCACGGGGGACATGGCAACCAGTTCATTTAGGCCTAGAGGATGTCTAGTACCGTGGATGGCAGAACAAATTAAACAGCTCTCCCAGACAAGCTTTTGATAGCGAGTGTCTGGGTGAATGGAGACTCTGAGTGGACTATGTCAGCCAATGGACCTTGGAAGGAATTCCTTATCCCTGGAGCAACTCAATCAACAGCATCTCAGAACTGTTAAAACCACTTAAGCAATATCCTCAGAACATGCTCCACATTGGGGACCCTGGGATGACATTGGGTAGCAATCCCTGAGTACTGATGCAGTTGGGCTGTGGGGAGTGGCCCTCACCTCTTCCTTCTCCACTTTCCACAGATACAGAAAAAAAAAGATTAGAAGCAGTTGTCTCATCCACTTTCCCCATGCCTCAACCCTCTGCACCCTAATCGGTGATCTGTATGGGCATGCATCCCTCTCAAATATGTAAACATCATCAAAAATAAAATGAATTTATTATTGAAAAATGAAAGTAATGGGGCAGTTTGGACTGAACTGGTACACATATGGAATACCCACACCAAATAGAATTAGCTTGCTGTGCCACCGTTCTAACCCCATAAATAAATCATTTTAGAGGCAAACCAGAAAAAACCTCTTTATGGCTCAGTGTCCTCAACAATATAAATGGGTCTAGTCATAGTAACCATCCTACAAACATTTAGTAAAGATCAGGTTAGTGGGGTGGGCACTGTGACATAGCAGGTTAAGCTTCTACCTGTATGTAGTTGCTGGCATCCCATCTGGGCACTGGTTCAAATCTTGGATGCTCCATTCCCAATCTTGCTCCCTGCTATTTCTCCTGGATGACCCAAGTACGTGACGCTTGCACCGACGTGGGAGACCAGGAAGGAGCTCCTGACTTCAGCCTGGCCCAGTCCTGGACGTTGTGATCATATGGGGAGTGAGCCAGTGGATACAAGATGTCTCTCTGTATGTCTCTTCCTCTCTCTATATAAAACTCTTCCTTTCAAATAAATAAAATATTTTTTAAAAAGATCCAATACATTACTGCATAAAAAACCCTTAGAACAAAGTCTGGTAAACAGGAGGCACTTAATAAATAGCTTTGTAAAGCACATGTGCCTCAGCATCTGGAATTTTAGCATCATGATGTCAGCTGCTCTTGGCATGCATAGTTCCTGGAAATTGTCCTTGTTTCCTTTGCCCGTGCACGTTTCAGGCAGACATTGCAGTGAGGAATGACTTGGGCATCACCTGCCCGTCTTCAGGGGCTGGGCCATGCCGAGAGCGGCTGGGCACACCCCTCTGACTCTGGGCTTCTCCGTGCCTGACAGGCAGCCCCGGCAGGATGTTCATTGTGCCAGCGGCCTTGGAAGAGGCTCTTTTTCAGCACTTCATGTGTCAGAAGATGGAGATCGCCTATGCCATCCACAAGCCGTTTCCGTTCTTCGAGGGCCTCCGGGACAACTCCTTCATCACTGACAGAGTGCTTGCGGTGAGTCGGGTACACCCCTTCTCCTGGCAGCCCAGACCCCAACAGGGCTGTCCAATCACAGAGATTCAAACCCCCAGCCCTTGCGGCTTCTGGGATCTGGCAGGTCCAGTCTGGGCCTGCTCATGCTCACGTAGATGGGGTCTGTGCGTCACTCAGAGGGCATTAGCTTCCAGGGTGCCACAGCGTCAGCCCTAGTGGATGACCTCCAATCAGCTGGTTCAGAACAGCAGAAATTCACTCCTTCTCATGGGTGTGGAGGCCGGAAATCCCAAGTCCAGACTTGATGGGGTTGATTCTGTCTGGAGGCTCCGATGAGACTCCACTCCCTGCCTCCCTCGTGGTGTCTGGTGGCTGCTTGGTGCGCCTTGCCTATGGCCACACACATCCAGCTCCGTGTCCTTTTGTCATCCATGTCTGCCCTGCTTTCCTTCTCTTTCGATGACTCTCGGATTCAGGACCCACTCTGATCCTTCATGGTCACATCTCAACATTGTTAAGTTCACATTCAAGATTCTGAATGGGCCTGTCTTCGGGAGGAGTGCGATTGCTCATAGGTGCTAGCAGGTGTTGAACGGTTGCCCTGGGTGGCCTTCTTTGCTGCAGCTCCTTCCTTCCGTCATCACTGCCCCGCACAGGTCTCTTTAGCCCTCGTCTGTAAAGTCTTTGGTCATTCATCTCTCCCATAGCTATGTGCACTTTTCCTTCATAGCATGATGCATAGCCGTCCTTGGGAATTCATTTCACGTGTGTTTAATTGCTCAGGGCTCATCTTCTCTACCTGACACTGCCCACCTCCAACACGGGCCGTGTCTTGCTGCTCTCACACACAACGCCATACCCAAGGCTCCCTGAGCCTAGAAGGGGTTCAGTGCATGTTTGCTATCAGTTCTCTTCTGTTCTGTTTCTCTCAACTTCATCTCACCAAGAGGGAGTCTGGAAGCTACTTAGACCACCTCAAGTACAAGAAAGGAAAAGTTTCTAGCCCAAAGCCTTCAAAAATTAACTACATGACAGCATCCCATGATGCTACTTTACTTCCTTAAAAATGCTGTCTTCCATGAGCCAGCATGGTAGAACAGCAAGTTAAGCTTCCACCTGTGACACTAGCATCCCATTTCAGAGCACTTATTCAAGTCCCAGCTGCCCTGCTCCCAGTCCAGCTCCCTGCTAGTATGTCTGGGAAGGCAAGACAGGATGACTCAAGTTCAAGTTCCCTGACCCATGTGGGAGAGCTAGACGCAGTCCTGGCTCTTGGTTTGGCCTGGCCTTAGCCCCAGCTGTTGTAGCCATTTGGGGAGTGAACCAGCAAACAGAAGATTCTTTCTGTGTCTTGTCCCTCTGTCTCTATCATTTTGCCATTCAAACAAATAAGATTGTTTTTAAGAGATTCTCTTCCCTCAAGTGTATATGATATCAAATTTCACAAAACTTCACCTTAGGGGACTTGGCAATGTGTTTTCTGTTAAAATTTTTGAAAGGGTAAACTAGCTTTCTTACAATGGACAGAGCCCCACGTGTGTGAGTGGATTTGCTCTCCGTCTGCTTGGATAAGCATGGGCTGTCATTCTTTGCTCCATTCTGAAAGGACTCGGTGGAGGAGTGTCGTCGTTTGGTCCCTGTAAGCAGAGTGGTGTATGACGTTCTTACCAGGCTGGAGCAGACATTCACCCCAGCATTGCTGGGCACCTTGTTCAGCCACATCAACCTGTGTGAATACCCCAGGCTGGCAGCAGTTCTCACGAGCTTCAGGAGAGGTGAGGAGCTGAGCCGTGTCCAGCCGTCAGGGTGTCAGTTCAGCCCGATGGGAGACTGGGGGTGTGTAAAGAAGCTAACTCCCCAACATCTGGATTCTCCAAGTTTGCTCTTGTCAGTGGTGACATGAACCATCAGTCTTCAACAGTGAAAAACAGTTTTGTGCAAAACAAGATCTTGTGGTGAGAAAGGTTCAACATAGTGAAACGGGGAACACTTGGGCATTTTGGTGATACGAGGAACATGGTTTGAACACAGTAAAAGCTGATGCCCAAGAGACTAGTAACCAGGTAACAGTCACAGTGTCAGAGAAGGGGGCAGCCAAGGGGAAGGTTGAGCTCCAGACAGGTGCAGGTATACCTGCAGGTGAGCCCATTCTCTCGGCAGCATCAGGGCAGTGCCAGGAGAAGCCGGGACAGGCAAAGCTTTGCTAAGCATGTTGAAGCCAAAGGAACCCCATGGCTGAACAGCCCCGACCCCATGGGGCTCAACCTCATTTATTTTGTTCCAGGCTCTTTCCCCAAATCCACCTTTCCTTTCCTTTTCCTGTTCACTGCATGAAACAATTTTACTTCTGTGAAAAATGATGGGGAAGAATCACAAGGGAAGACCAACCGTGCAGGGGAACAGTAGGGAGGAAGTTCAGGGTCCTGGAGAAGTAAAGTAAGAGAAGGGGCAGTGTAAGCCAATGGGAGGGAACGGCAGGAGGCCCAGGAGCTGAATCTGCAGACATGAGAATATGAATGGACTCATTCCCCTGCAAGGGAATTTTTATTGTATTGTACTTACTCAGAGAGGCATGCCCTGTGTATTTATTTCTAAAAGCAGAGACTTCTATTAAAATTATTGCATGTACGTGATTGATTTAATTCTATGAAACTGAAATGAAAAAGCTTAAATGCTTGTGTAGAAAGGCAAAGTGAGCTTTGGGTATGAAACCACACCCATGTTAGATCAGGGCTTTGCAGCACTGGGTGGCCCTATCCAGTACAGTAGAAAAGGGCACGGGTGGGCCGAGGACCTTGAGTCTGTTCTCTGTACCCAGGAAGCTAGTGAACAACTGCACACCCCTATCCTCCCTTCAGCAAAATCCCCTCCCCCACGTGACCCACATGCTCTTTCCCCATCCCAGTCTGTACTTCCTATGGAGAGTGGCACCCACGCCCAGCAATCCCGCTGGAAGCCCCACCAGGCCCCACTGAAGGGAGTTGCCCCCAGACCCTGCTGCTGCCCCTGCCACAGCCGCCTCCTCAGGGCCAGCTGCCCAGTGCCAGCAGAGTTGGTGACCTTGGAGTGTCCTCGCCCAGCTCTTCGGACACTTCTGTGCTTCAGCCTGTGCACATCTTGGAAGGAAGGAAAAAGCCAGGTGAGAAACAAACCCTGTCCAACCCTTATGTGTGCCCACCCTGGGGACCCTGGGCTGTGTTTCATTGGAGTGGTCCTTGCCATGGTCCTGCCTGTCCACGCACCGCCCCTTCCAGAAAGGATGGTGAGCATGGGCAGTGTCCCAGGAGGTCCGGAGCTTGGAGCACCCACTTCCCACTGTGAGGACACCAGCCACCTATCTTAGCCCTTGGCACTCTGTCTGCCCCAGTGTTCTTGCCACACTCTCCTCTCCCACCCAGTCCCTGTAACCTGTAAGGGTCTCCTTCCTCCATGCAGTGACCAACGCCAACTTAATATCTGAAAGAGATGAGCAGGAAGACCCCCAAAGGCTGCCCAGCCCTCCTTTGGACACTGCCCAAGGTAATGTGGGTTGGGGACCGGCTTAGCTTAGCTCCAGGTGGCTGTGTAGGATGGCATGCACCTGCCAAGCAGGAAGCTGTGGCAGAAACCCCAGGAGACCCACCTGGGCATGGCAAAAAAAAAAAAAACCAGTAAGAAAAAGAATCAGAGGTGCTGATTGAGCAGCCCCCACTGCAGGGCAAGTCAGCCTTGCACACACTGTTCTGGACGGTCAGGTAAGTGGTGCACCTCCCGAGCTGGTGGCCTTATTTGGTTCCTTGACCCAGGATAACTAGGGGGAGCTTTGAGTTTCAACCTGATTTGTCTTAGTAGGGTTTAATTTGCAAGACTAACATTAGAAGAATTGTTTTTTAAAAAGGAGAGAGATTACTAAATGTTGAAAGAGCATTCAAACTTGATTGAGCTTCCAAATTATGCCACTTATTGCCCCAAATCATCACTATGATAGCATCTGCTCACATTAACTCTGGCAGTGCGATATTGTTGGACAGTGTTCCCAAATGGAACACTGTGAATAAAGATCTATTTATTTGAAATGCAGAGTTACAGAGAGTGGAAGACACAGAGAGAGAGCATGCAAGAAAGAGAGAGAGAGAGAGAGAGAGAGAGATTCTATCTGCTGGTTTATTCCCCCAAAAGCTGCAACAGCCGACGATGGACAGGGCTGATGCCAGGAGCTCTGGATTCCATTGGAGAAGATTCCATCCTCACAGTTGTCAGATACTAAGTAGCATTATTACAGTAATGACTCATGGAACATAAATGACTGTTGACTTGCCCATTCCTTCCCACCATGGGCCAGGCCTTGGCAGCTGGCCGCCCCATCGTGGGGACCAGTTGGAATTGGATGTTCTCTCTCCTCCTTACCCTGGTCCCTGTGTGCTGGCCTGGAAACTGCAATGATTTGACAACTGAGTTCTCTCCTGGTTGGGGCCTGGCTTGTCTCTGGCTGTTTCAGGATGGAAGACTTACTTCTCTCTGCCTTTGAAACAAAAAGAAAACAGATTTATATTGCAAGGAATTAGATGACTGTGAAGAAGCAAAGCCAGCAAGTCCTGAGTGGCCCAACAGTGACGAGGCAGTGCTGTTCCTCCTTGCTGGTACCCACCCTGACTTTGAACCTTAGTCACTTCCAGGTCACTTGGGTCTATAATTGTGGATGTCCTCATTTCAGGGATCTAATGGTGACCTGTCCCCTCTCTCACCTGCTCCTAAGTAGGCCAGCATTTGAGACAGGTCCGTGGTATTGGGAAACAAGAGGAAGATGGCAACCTTGCGTAAGAGGAACTTTCCAGTCCTGTCTTTTGCAACCAGAAACTAGTAGGACCTTGTGTCCAAGTACATTTGCTGTTGAAAAAGAAAAAGGCTCCTGGTTTTTCAGCCGTCCTTCTGTGTTTAATGGTATACAAGGCACTTAGTCTCCTTTACTGTTTCTCAAGGTGAGACAGTCACAGATACAGCATGTGTAGACATCGCAGCAATACCATATTTTCCACAAGGCCAAGGTGGTGCCCTCTACCTGGCCATCAGAATTTGACATCTTGCTCCCCACTGCCTTTAGCTGCATCCCTGGAGCACAGCCACCAAGAACCCGTGGGCTTGTCTTCCCGCTTCCACTGAAGCAATTCCCCTAAATGGGTCAGACTAAGGCTTCACTATATTGGGTCACTATATCCCTTCACTATATCCTTTGGGTCACTGGGACAAGTCACCCAAGGAACCACCATCACAGGCTGGCAAAATGAAGGCAGAATCAGGGACCCCTGGGGGTGTGGTGCCAGCAGGTTCACCTTCTTATCATCCTGCCTCCTCCCCGACCCCCGGATGTTCTGAGCCTAAAGTGCATTTCTCTTGTCAGTGAAAAGAGAGGATTCTCCAGAGCCAGATGACCCAGAAGATTCCCAGGAGGTCCCATGCCCATCTCCCAGGAAAGGTGAGAGTTGTCTTCCTCCTGCAGGTGTCAGGGGACCCACAGCTGCTCTCTCTCCCTTATCATAGCTTGCCATGTCTTGCTTCGGGATGGCCAGCACAGCTTCTCCATTGTTCCCACTCATGGTACCTTCTTGCAGTGAAGAGACTCACAGGGAAACCAGAGGGAATTCTGAATGTCCATCCCTTGGCACCACTGGTCTCCCAGTTCCCCAGCTTCCTAGACAGTTAGCTGCACCAACCTCTGCAATGGATGGGTGTTTCCCCTGAGCAGACAGCATTTCCTCTAAGACATGGCTGGGCCTTCCCTGCTGTTGCTGAGGCTGCTTGGTGGGAGGCAGGCTGCAGTTTGCTTTTTGCTGCCTGATGCTCCAATCTGGGACCCTGGTCCTGTGTCCCCTCTTTGGAGACTCCAGCACCCAGCTGAAAGTCCCTTCGTTCCATCATTGTCACCTGCCGGCTTCCCCACCATCCCCCGAAAGACAAATGCTGTGTTTCTCCCACTGTCATCAAATGCTGTGTTTCTCCCACTGTAGGTCCTGCCATCATCCTAGGTTCTTTGACAGTAGCTAAAGGCAACAGACAACCCACCCAACACTCTGGCATCTCAAATCCTTCCTCCACCAGTGTCTGGTGGCTTCTTCTGCCACATATTCTGGTCACTCCAAAGGGCCAGCTTATAGGTTCTGTAATGGAGACCCAGCTCCATTTCTAATGTTCAATAATTCCCCTTTTTTGACCCCTGTCTTTGAAGTTTGCTCCTTCTTAGAAGCTGAACATCATTGACATTGAAGGTCGGAAGATCTACACCTGTGAATGTAAAAGATGTCTTCTGTCCCTTCTTTTTAGGAACTAAGAAGAAAAGGAGTATCTGGTCAACTCCAAAAAAGCGACGTCAGAAAAAAAGACTCCCAAGAGGTAAGATGAGGCAAGGGGAGGAGCTGGGAGCTGGAGAGAGCTCACACAGGGTCGGCCGGCCAAGATGTGGGCATTAGAATTCATTTCAAATGCAGTGAGAAGCCACTGGACAGGTGGAATCCGTGAAGTGACGTGGTCTGGTTTTAAAGTTGACAAGATCAGAGTGGCTGCTGGGTTAAGAAGGAGTGGAGGTGGACATAGTGGAGTAGCGTGGCCTTGAGGACGGACACTCAGGCAGTGTTATAAACAGGCTGGATTCGGATCTGATTGGGGATGGGAGGGGTGGTTTCTAGAAGAGGGTTAATTATAGATCAAGTTTGCAGGTAACTTGACAAGGCTTCTCTAAAATTTCCCTAACTGTATATGGTGGATTTCCACTCATGGTGCCTGGACAGAGAGAGAAAGCAGATGATGATCTCAGGGGAGAAAACCTATATACAACCAAAAAGAGATACTCATGGAGAAATAGTGAGAGAAAAGCAAGTAAAGAGCCCCTGAAGGGAGGGATCTGGGTTCAGGAAGAAAGGTCATCGGGCAGGGGAAGAAGGGGTTTCCTGGGGACCCCAGTTAGAACTGTCCACAGATCACTTCTTGGTCCATGGGCAGCCATGAAATGCAAGAGAGAAGTGCGAAGTGGTGGGCCAAGTGGCTTAACCCGCTACAATGCTGGTCTCTGCTCCACACAGAGTACTTGCTTTTTGCTTCCTCTGTGAAGGATGATGACTTGTTATGTTACATATTGTGCAGTTTTTCTCACTTCATTTTCATAGTCTTTGATTCCTAGGCTTGAATTTCAGCTTGGAAAACCTTTCCATGTCCGTGGCTTCTGATGATCGTTTTCTGCTTTCTTCTTCTAGTCTTAAAAAATGGTTATTAATTTGAAATTGGTATATTCTAAGTGTGAGTTTCTAGTATAGCTCTCTTACATCTTTACTCATTTCCAGGTAAAAGAGAAGCACTGGTATCACATAGGCCTCCACAAAGTGATGAGAAAACAGACAATTTTGGTTTAAAAAGCATTGAGGGAGTGGGCCTTTAGCCTGGTGGTGAAGATAGCAGCATCGGGCACAGTGTGGTAACCTAGTGGCTAATGTCTTTGCCTTGTACCCACCAAGATCCCATGTAGCCATTGGGTCATGTTCCAGCTACTCTGCTTCTCTTCTGGCTCCCTGCTTGTGTCCTGGGAAAGCAGTGGAGGACAGCCCAAGGCCCTGGGACCCTGCACCTGCATGGGAGACCCAGAAGAGTCTCGTGGCTTCAGATCAGCTCAGCTCTAGTCGTTGCAGCCACTTGGGAAGTGAACCAGCAGATGGAGGATCTTTCTGTCTCTCCTCTCTGTAAATCCTCATTTCCAATAAAAATAAATAAATAAATAAATAAAGCTTTCAAAAAAGAAAAAAGAAGACAGCAGCACCCACATGGCAGGGCTTGGGTGCAGCACCAACCCCAGCTTAGCACCCATGGGGAGACCTGAGTTGGGTTCTGAGTTTCCAGCTTCAGCCTGGTGCAACCCTGACCATTGCAGGTATGTGGGGGAGTAAACCAGCCAGTGGACAGTCTAATACATTTTTTGAACATTAAGAAAAAAAATTCACAGTATAGCCTTTAATAATCAATATTTGCAGACAGAAACATTTTTTTCCCCGTTTTTTAGAGGAAAAAAGAAAGAGAGCTAGCTGCTCAAATTCAAGACAAGAGGAAACAAAAACCCCAGGAGGTAAGCAAGAAAAGTGAAGTGTCACTACTCTCCTGTAAGTGTTCTGATTGTCACTTGAGCGACCAGTGTGGTCACCCAGTTTTACTGGCCCATCTCTGCCCAAGCCACGCCATCAGCAGACATCTCCCACCAAGACAGAACCTGGCACCACAGTGACGCAAACCCGGCCTTCTGGTCTCTTGCCCCCAGGAAGGACTGGTGGTGGAGGTGGGGGCAGGAGGCAGCAGGGAGCATCGAGGTGAAGACTGTGTCTACTGCAGGGTCCCAGCCAGGGAGAGCAGGGAGCTGCAGCAGGACTGAGGCGCCCAATCCCAAGCCGGAATTACGTTTGGAGTCACTTAGTTCTCAGAACCCCTCCCCTGCCCTGTCTGCGTCTCAGTGCATGGAGGTTGTGCTGTTGGCAGCGTAGGAAACATGCTGAAGAAACTGCCTGCTTCGCCGCCCTCCTGTCTCCATCTCCTTCCCCAGATTCTGTCCCTCTTCACTCTGTTTCCTCATCCTCTTTTCCCCCATTCCTGGCTGTTTGCTGAGGGCCTCGGGGGTTCTTGTCAGGGAGATGTGGGATGCCTTGCCCGTGTGGAGGATAGGGACTCTTGGAAGAACTTTCCTTGCAGCTGCCGAACCATGGTCGAGATAGGTGCTCGACTGCTTTGAGGACACCTCCAAAGGCTCAGGGTGCTCCAGCACCACTAGTCTCGGGCTGTGACCTGGACTCTGCTTGCTCGTCCTCCCCTGCCCTCCTTTTCTACCTTCTGATTTCCTACCCATTGCCTCCTTAGGCTGGAGGAAACCTACTCTCTGCCATTTGCTTTTCCTCTACTGATGACTTCCAGGAAAGTTGACATGCAGGCCTCTAAGCGCTTCTTGGTATGGACAGGTGGTTCTGGGAATGTAGGGATCCCCTACCACTCAGGAGATTCTGTGCTTCAGTGTTGGAGGCCTCCCAGATGGCCAGGATGAGCAGTGACTCCTCGGCTCTGGGCCAGCCTCTGCCCTTCCCCTGAATCCTGTTGATTTCATAGCCGTGAACCCTGCTACTTTATAGTAATGAAAAATATACACATTTTGTATTTTCAAAGATGGGCTGTTTTGTAGCGCATCCATAAAGTGTCAGGTCTATAGCCCAAGCCATGGGGACTCAGGAGTGAGCCAGGTAGATGCCAGTCCTTCTTTTATGGAATGTTGGTGGTGAAGGACATAAAGGGGGAAAAGCTAAACTGGAAGAAGTACAGTGAGTCTAGGGGAGAAAGGAAGACACTGCAGAAAACAAAGAAGTAATTATAGAGAAATGACCAGGCTAAAGCAAAGTCCATAGATCTCCAAGGGGTGGGAGAGTCGGGCTGGACTAAGAAGGAGGGAGTCACGAATTGGGTGCGGGGTGTGGAAAGGTCCATGGATCTCCAAGGGGTGGGAGAGTGGCTGGACTGAGAAGGAGGGAGTCACGAATTGGGTGCGGGGTGCGGAGAGGTTTGCTGGAGGCCCAAATGTAGAATAATCACAAATCACTGTTGGCCCAGGCGCTGTCTCATCTGGGCATGGAATGCAAAAGAAGCTGGAGCAGGTGGCTAGAAGGCAAGGGGATCCAATCCAAAACTCAGGGGTGATGACAAGGAACAAGAAGGCAAAAATGAACTGTACCCGGGTGTCCAGACTGGAGGGTAAGCTGCGATGGACTCCGCCATTTGATGGACTCTGTCTCTGTGTGCGTGGTCTCTCCTGAGCAGGTGGAAGTGTAAAGCTGTTGGAAGACATACAGCCAAGAGGCACGTGAAGCCAGGACAAGGCTCAGTCGGGCTTAGAGAGCTTGTTGGCAGGACATCCTCAGGGAGCAGCTGGTCTTGGATGTGTGTTCACTGGACTGCTCCCCAGTGTCTGCTATTTCCATTTGCAGTAATGGAGGCACCACTACTTCACTGAGTGTGATCAACTCTTTCATGCCAGGATCGCAAGTGGCTCCAGTCCTCAGGGTGGATGTATTTTCAGGATTGTTTGTTCAGTGTTCATTTCTAGAAGTGAAGTGTCTTGGTCAAGGACTCTGTAGAGTGTTCCTCATTTACCCATCTTGTATACAGTTTGCACTCCCAATGAGCAAACAAAAGCCCTTATTTTCACCAACACTAGAAATAATGAGGTTTTACTCCTGGCCTCTCCACGGTTTTCCTCCGACTTTCTGTGTGCCGTGGGCACACACACGGCAGTAGGCTGTGCATACGTCTCACTGCTCATCAGTATCCCGTCCCCAGTCCCTTGAGAAGGTTTCAGACACCCACGCTGTGCACTCAGAGATGCCATGTGACTTAAGTCAGCCAGAGAAAGGTGGACTATAACACAGGGTCAGTTTCTGGGCAAAGGTTGAAGAGCTCCTGTTCCTTTTCTCTCTGGCCCCAAAGCAGCAATGTGCTAAACCGAGGCTTGTCAGCCACTAGAGCCAAGCATGTCAGTCATGTGGGGCTGAGCCTTATCTACCTTGTGATGAAGAAATAGCATGAGGGAGAAGGGAAAAGTTGCTGCATGGCAAGTTCCCCCACAACCCCAAGTTTCAGATGATAAATAGTGCAGGCTTACAGCCCCACAGTCTGTGCATCAACTGCTCAGCTCTGTCTCTGTAGCATGCTGGCAGCCAGGGACACACCCACAAGGGTGTGGGCAGGGTCGTGCTGCACTAAGTCTTTATTCACATGAAGAGGTGCCAGGCTGTCGGGCTGGAGTTGCCAATACTGGTCTTGAATCACTGGGAACTTGTACCCCACGTCTAACCTGTCTTTACTAATTTACCTGTTTTATAAGTCTGTCATCAGAATCTTCTTCTTTCATAGACTACCTGCTTATGTTTGCCCATTTTTATATGACTGTTCATGTTAAAAATTAACCCCTTTCACTTATTGTGAGAAGCTTCTGCTTGCGGGGACAATTTAATTTGGAAAAATGAGTGTATCTGTAGTGTGCAGGTATGAGTGTGCGGTTCATGTAACAGTTGGCCTTACAGAAGGATAATTGCTCACGTGTTCACTGCCCTGTGCAGTAGGGGCTGCTTAGCAAGCCCCTGTCCTTCACCGTGAGGTGCCGGTGGTCGTGGCAGCAGGATTTCCCATCCCTGCCACATGCTGATGTAGGAGGCCAACTCGCCTGCCCTGAGAACTGCTGCTCCATGCCCCGTTCTGCTGCCGTTAAAGCCCTTCTGTGTGATATTCAGAAACTACATGTCCCTTTTGTTCACTTCGAGTGTTTATATTAAATACGTAAGTACACATTTACTGTGAAAATTCGTGTTCTGTCATGTCTCTCTTTCTGTACTGTATGTATATATATATATTCTTTCTCCCCCTAACTTATAGAAATACAGCAAAAAATTAAAATTGTTATCATATGAGGTGTATACATCTTTGTTTATGGTATGTTTTCATTTCTTTAGAAAAGAAACAGAAAGCGAACACTCGTGCACGTTCAAAAAGGATCCAGAAAAATATTCTCCAGAGAGGTGGGTGCACCCAGGGTCCTCCCTGGAATTGGTCCCCTACTGTCTTCCCACCCCTGTCCTCACTGCCCTGGGTTCCGCCTCCATGTCAGTTCAGAGCAGAGAGGAGCTCTCTAAGGCTGGCGTCTGTGCTTCCCCTCTGTGCACCACACGTGGCCTCTTGGTGTCCCTACTCCCACTGCCCCCATCGTGTTCCACACCTTCCCTCCTCAGCATCATTGCTGCTGACTGTCCCCTCTGTCACTTGCTCCCACTGTAAGTCCTACAGATGCTTCTCAAAGAGAGATCCCAGCCTGTGCTGCCTCCAGCCTGTTGTTGGCAGAAATGCAAGGACGGTGGGTTCATGGATGCCCTGGGATGCCTGGCTCACAGTGTTGGCAGCTGCTGGACTCCTCAGCAGAGGTGGGCAGTGCCCTGGTTCTGCTGCTGATGCATCGGGCAGCACTGGCCTTGTAAGTGTGCAGTGGAAGGAGTGGACAGCAGGGAAGAGCATAACATACCTGGCCCCCTGGTCTACAGCCAGGACCTCGCCAGCACTGACACCCCACAGGCTGCACCAGCTTGGCACGCCCACTCTAGGTCAGCTGGACACCGAGTGCCACTTTCCCCACCCCTGCCTTCCTCTCGCAGAGCTGACTCTTTAAGACAAGGCCTTTGCTACTCCCTGCTGGAAGATGATTGTGCTAAGCACACATGTTGAGTGTGTTTCTGAGGTGAAATCCCAGCATCTTCCTCTTCAACACTGCTCCCTGCACAATCCACACAACGTTTTGCAGAAACCCTGATAAAAATCCAAATATGTACATTGCTTTGCAGTTAGCCCATCAGATCCTCATCGTAACTGGTACTACCAACCCATTTTACAGATTCAATTAAAAGTTGAAGCACTTGCATCAGCCACAATCAGCCCAGGTGATCTGAGCCCTTTGTCCTTTGCACCAAAAGGCAAATGAGCCCAGACACGTGGGTTATAAAACCCTGGGGGATCCGGGATGCAGGCGGACACTGGGCACATGCCTCCCCCCGTGAGCACTTGGCCTTGGCCGTGCCTCCTGCTCTAACACAGGGCTTCTGTGCTGCTGCCGATCACGTGTTGGGGAGCCTGCTGAGGTGTCTCTGATGTGACCGTTGCAGTCTGGCCTGTCTCACTTGTAGTGCCAACTCCTCCCCATACAGTGAGCTGACCACCACTCCTTCTCTGTGAATCTGAGCCCTGCCCGGCCCCACCTCCCCCAGCTGTCAACACAGGATGGTCCACGTTGCCACTGGTAGTATGTTCTCGTGGCTGCTTTTCCTCCAGGCCCCCGAGCTTCCCTAGCCCCTCCACATCCCCTCTAGTGTCGCTTCCCAGCCCCCAGATCTTTTCCAGGCCTTTTCCACAGCTAATTTTCACCTGGCTCTTTCCCCTTATGTTTTCTAAGAATTCTTGGAGTTGTTCTGCCGGCCTTGTTAATTAGGTGCTTTTCCGTTTTGTACTTCCTGGACTCGGTCAGGCTTTTCTGTTAATTTCCTTCCCTGCCTGTGCTTCTCATTTCCATGAACTCATTCATCTGTAACTGCTGGCTTTTCACAGCAGGCTGTCACTGTTCACTCACTGTGGTGCTCCACACCAGTCCCTATTGACGCTCACCTAGGAGCATGGGCTGGCTGATGTCAGAGCCCACCCCCGCCCCCGACCAGCACTTTCCCCACAGGGTCCCCTCTCTTGGGTGCAATTTGCTACGATGAATAAGCCAAATGCAGGACTGTCAAGAACAGTCCAGGAAATTGGGCTTAGGAATAGACTTGGCTTTGAAAGCTTTCAGGTCAAAAAACACCACCTGCTTTGGTGACCTACCTACCCCAGGAAAGGGGAAACTCTGCATGGTAACCCACAAAGCCACCTTTTGCTCTGCCATTTGAGACATCTGTAATCAGTAGGGAGCACGGCACACCACGCTGGGCAGATAGCTCATCCACTGCTCAAAGTGGAATGCCTCCTGCAAATTAAGCTATCTTTCCCAATACCATTGATTACCACTGATCCCCATTGATTGGGTTTCCTGGAGGGGACAATGCAAGAGGAAGCTAGAACTGAGTAAGGTCAACTTCTACTTTCAGAAAACCATGAGGATGACACCGTGGACTTTCGCTGTCCAAAGCTTCCTGTGACCTGTGGAAAGGCTAAGGGGATTTTATACAAAAAGAAAATGAGACAAGGTGAGGCCTATGGTCTCCTGCTCTTTCGCATCCTACCATGGGGGAGTCAGAGGGAGGAGAGGGCCCTTACATGTCGTTGTTCCAGAAATGGCTGCAGGGAAGCAAGTGTTTGGGGAAGAGATTTAAAGCCCTTTTCCCATGTTGTGTCTGGCCAGCAGACTGCCCCACTCCCACAAGGAAATCCAAATGCACCCAGCAGCGCTGAGCGCTTTGGGGCGTGTGGGTGTCACATAACATGGAAGTTCTGTCGACTCCCTCACCACCCAAGCAGATTCCTAGGCTTCCTTTAGGTTAGGAGAGAAGGAACCTGGACCTCTTGCTCGAGGCCCCCACCTCACAGGGCCAGCCTTTCTTGGTGGATGCCCTGAGCAGGAGTTCAAAGACTTGGGATGCAGGAGAGGATAGGGCTGGATCCTGAAATGGGTCATCCTTCCCTTGCAGGCTCCTTGGAGAAGTGTATTCAGAATGGAAAAGGTGCCTGGTTCACCCCAAGTGAATTTGCAGCAGAAGGGAAACGAGGAGGCAAGAACTGGAAACGGGACATCCGCTGTGGAGAAAAGTCCCTCAGAGAGCTGCTGGAGGTGAATGGGGGCAAAAGTTCACAGGAGGCGGTTGGAAGCCTTCCAGGAATGAGAAGGATTTCAAGGAGCAGAAAGACCAAGGAACTCCCACTAAGCTTCACCGGCATGATGGAGGTGGAGCTTAGTGCAGCCAGAGAAGCGTGACAGGCAACAGAGGCAGACGGGTGATGGTGTTGGGAAATTTCAAGGGCAGAGAGAATAATGTGAGAGCTTCCAATGTGCAGGCCGAGGGGTTCGAGGAAGGAGGGACGTGGTCTGCCAGTGTTGGGTGGGGAGGGTGGGAAAGAAATGAGCGGGAGATATAGGTACCTGTGACAACTTCCCCTCCTCTACTGGATCATCGGATCATCGCCTGCTCAGCACCCACCTGCCGGGACCCCTCTAAAAACACCTGTGGCCACTGTTGGGGGCCAGGCTCTCCTTTGCATTTGCACAGATACTGTGCTTGCCCATGGTCAGGTGCACACAGGGGACCAGCCCTAGCTACCTTAACACACAAACTTTCCAGGGATAAGCAGTTACCACTAGGATGCACTTGGAAGGATCTTCATCCAGAGAGGAAGACATGAGAAGGGAGAGTGCAGGGATGGATGAGGGACTGGGGCAAAAGGACATGGGTCTCAGGTCTGAGTGACCCAAGAGTCTGATTTCCCCACTAGGGAGAGTCGGAACGAGCTGGCTGGGGACCGGAGCTTACTTTGCAGGTAGACACTCTGAGTTTGAGGTCCGGTGTGAAGTCCAGGCATGTAAGCGGGAAGGTGGGAACTTGCATGTCCACAAAGGACGCTCTAGACTCATCCCCTTCACTGATGCTTCCTCTCTTTCAGGAAGGACTGCTGCTCTGTCCTCCAGGCAGATGTCTCAAGAGAGGGGGAAGGGCAGGTGAGTTTCTGCCACATTTGTCTGAAGGCCTCAGAGTCCCCAAGTTAACCAGCTCCAAGTAACTTCCACATCCTGGCAGGACATCATCATTGCGACTGCTGAGCATAGGATTCCACAGCTTATCTTAAATGGCTAAGAACAGGTTTTTCCAAAATGAAAAATTAGAACACAAACTGATGTGTCCATGTGTGTGTTTTGTTAAAATATGGCTGTTGGGATGACTACAAACCGAAGGTGTCAGAACTAGAACACCACAGTTGGAAAAGTAAACGTGGCATTGGAGTAGAAGAGAATCACAGGAATGGAGAAGCCGCTGATCCCTACAGGACACGAGTATTGCCCAAGAGTGTGTGCTGGTGGTGGCATCAGGATGCTTGCTCAACCGAGCTGGTCTCTGCAGCTGTCCGTTGCCTGTTTGACCTCATGTGCCCTGTCTTTCCTCACTTGCCTGCCTGGGTTCTCCAGGAATGAGTCTCAATCGCTCACGAGGGAGGGTCGTTAGGGTGAGCTTCCAGCACAGACAGTAGCACTTCTCTGTCTTTCCCGAGATCCCAGTCTGACCCTCTGAGGGCTTCATTCACAATTTCAGCTGCGGATTCTACCATGTGTTGCATAAACCGCTTTTCCAACCTGATTTGAAATATCCAGGAGTTCAAGGATCTTCAGTGTAACATTAATCATGGTACAAAATTAAGAGAGGAACACAAATCCCATCAGCTATGAAAAACCTGTTACATCTGCAGAATGGTGGATTTGTAAAAAGACTTTTTAAAAATTTATTTTAAAAGCACAGTTATTGAAAAAGGAGGAGAAACAAAGAGAATCTTCCATCTGCTGGTTCATTCCCCAAATGGCTGGAATAGCCTGGATGGGGCCAGGCAAGAACCAGGAGCTTTATCCAGGTCTCCCACGTGAGTGCAGATGCCCAAGCACTTGGGCCATCCTTCAGTGCTTTCCTGGACACATTAGCAGGGAGCTGGATCGTAGGTGGAGCAGCCAGCACTCAAACCAGCCCCTCTACTGGACGGACACCTGCATCACAGGCAGGGGCTTAGCCTGCATATCATGACTCTGACAACACAGAATGGTGTTTCTTAGTTATGTGGATTCATATTTCCACCAGTGGGAAGTCCCCACACATTGTTACAGTCAGGACAGCAGCAGAAAGCTGACGCTGGTGGTAATGTATGAGGGAGGAGTCCAGCTAGGTCTGCCACGGAAACCATACAAGTATCTGAAATACTCAACCGTTGTTATCCTGAGAGGAGAATCACAGGGACACTTATCTTCTGCATTATGGAATTATATACAACTGGAATTTTTTTGAGAGATAAGCAGAAAGAGACTTCCTATCCATTGGTTCACTCCCAATGCCCCCAGTGACCTGGTCTGTACCTTGTTAAATCCAGGAGCCAGAAACCAATCCAGTACTCTCACGTGGAGGGCAGGAACCCTGTTATCTGAGCCACTGCTACTGCCTCCCCTGGGTCTGCATTAGCAGGAAGCTGGAGCCAGGGATCCAAGCACCTAACCTGGAATTCCTAGAACAACTGTTACTTTTGTAACTTACACGTCTTGAAAACAAGGATCACTCATTAATATGTAAGATATGCTAGTGTCTCCAATCCTTATAATGCCACGTGGTAGCAGGTGACAGCCAGGGGCACACCCCATCACACCTCTCAGTCCCACCTCCTGACACAGACTGAATAGTTCTGATCAGATATGGGCTGAGGCTAGGCTCTCCCTCAGCTATTTTTCCTAGTGCGCAACTAGTTCTGCAGCTCACCCGGCCTCTACGAGGGTCTAGCTGTGTGCATGTGTGCAATAAACAGACCTGACGCTGATCCTCCAAGAGTGTGTCTCGTGATGTGCCCACGGGGTGCTGCCTCCATGACCTAAGATGCAGTGGAAGCAGGTGTGGAGTCTCCTGAACCAGAAGGTCCCAGCAGGTGCATATTGTTTCCTTCATGTTTAAAGGGGGTATTAAGGGAGAAGGTACACCCAATTTCCTACCCTCCCCAAGTCCCACATGTAGGGTATGCCCTGAGGTTCTTGCTCAAGTGGATTTGATATTTCAACAGTTATGAATCGCTGCCAATCTTGCCACTCCAAACACTATGAGGTCCTTGAAGAATCCACTGATTGACATAGTCCATCATAGCTGAGATGGTTGGCTGACCTGTTCTATATTCTCTCTTTTCTTCGTTAGGGTTCAGAGTCCAACATTTTGATTGGGGAGATCTCCAAACAAACTTTATCTGAGTTGTACTCAAACCAGATTCTTGTATGTGCTAGCAAGTATAGGGCCCGGAACAGTCCAGATCAGCTGGTGGTTGCAATTCCTGGGTTGGTTGTGTTTTCACTCCCGACTTCCACTGGGACCAATGGGTGTTGCAGTCCAGCCTGGTTCTGCCCAGCACATACTTGGCCCTCACATAAACCAGTGGGAGCTGCAGCCTAGTTGGAGCGACCCGCAATAACCCCCACTAGGCCCGCCCCTACCCTGGTTTGCCAGTATGTATAGCAGTAATCCAGTCTGTCCCACAGCCCATTCCACCCCAGCCCCTGTCCTGGTTTTCGTGCCCTCCCATGGAATTGGTTACCCAAGAGGGATGAGCCCACTATTTCCCTCCCAGGCCTCTCCCACTCCCGGATTGTGCTCTCTCCAGGTAGTTCTGTGGTTTAACTTGACAGACCTAGCCCCCAGTGCCAGCTTCTGCCAGCTGATGCTGCAGCTAAGCCCAAACAACCAACTCCCACTCTAATTTTGTTTGCACCAGTAGGAATAATCGGCCCAGCCTGGCTTTTCCCTGATCTAGTCCACATGAGGCACACAGGTGTTGTAGCCCTGCTTAGTCTGGTCTGCCCCCATCCCAGCCCACACTCTCCAGTGGGAGTAGCTGTCCAGCAAAGGAAGCCTCCCTTATTCCCCTTGCCGGCTCGTTCGCCTCCCTTCCTTGTTCTCATGCTTGTTGGTTGGGCGCTGAGGTCCCTTCTGGTACAGGCAACCTCACCTTGGCATTCCTTATTGTGCACTAGTCTTTGTTGCGACCGAACCTGGCTTGACACACACTGTTCTGATGCTTGGAATGCCAGTAGATGACGTGAACAGATTCAGCCTGGTCTTGCCCTGACCCATGCCAATTGTATGCCAGTGGGAAACTTTCCATGGCCTGTTCTGGGCTGTATCCTATCATGTTTCTTGCGCTGACCTGCCGGGTCTGTGTCCTGCCAGAGCAGTTGCCCAGGCTCCTCCATCAGAACTTCTCCCAATGCCAGATTTCACGCTTACCAGTGGGTCCATGAGCCAACCCTACTCAGTCTACCTCCTGTCCTAGCAGGAACAGTGGCTTTTCCTGACTGGCCTTCAACCCAAACTGGTTCTTGCTGTTGGATGTTTCAGCCCAGCCATGGTTTGTCCATACCCACATATGGCTCACATATGGCTCAGTAGGGGGTAGAGACCTTGCCTAGTGCATCCCACATCTATCCCAGTCTTCCATGACACCAGGGGGTGTTGGGGTCCGGCCCGGTTCGGTGCATCCAATCCCAGTCCACACTTGTGCCAAGGGAGACTATAACCGTTTCCAGATCAGAACGTAGCTCCCATTCTAGGTCACACGCCCCTTGGTGGGACCTCAGCCCAGCTAGGGTTGTCCCCTAGCTCCCCAACCAGGCCTATTCGCAGCCATAGATCATGTGCCAGTGGTTGCTCTGACTCAGCTTGGCACAGACCCTTACCTGTCCTGACCTTTGCCTTCGACACTGTGGCTTAGCATTCCTGGCTCATGCACACCAGTAGGTACAAGAGCCTAGCTCAGCATGACCTGTGCTCCATCCTGGTCTCTAGTTTTGCTTGTGGGCTAAGGTTTGCTCAGTCCTGTTCGGTCCAGTCTGTTCCATTACTAGTTGACACATTACCCAGCCATTGGAGCTAATTTTTCCAGCTTGTCCAATCCCCAGGCCTGGACCACATGTTCACCAGTGGGAGTTACAATTTGCCAAGGGAGTTTCCCAAGTTGCTCCACTTAATCCACTCCCAGACCCAGTTCTCATACATGCCATTGGGTTTAGGCCAGTGCCCGGCGCAGTCTGGCCTTCCGTTTGGCCTTGTATGAGCTGGTGTGCGTTGCAGCCGGCCCACCCCACACCCTATTCAGAATGCACATTTGGGTGCTGCTGCCCTGACCAGTCCAGACTATTGGGGGTTCCTTTACCTGTGATTGATGGCAGGCTCCATGGTCACATCTAGTCTATCACCACCCCAACTCTTGAGCTAAGCAGTGGGGCTAGAATTTTCACAGGATGTGGCCCACACATCCCTCACAGAATCTACTCCCGGTTATGGTTCTTGAGTGCTAGTTAATGTAATGGCTTGCTTACTGTAACCCTTCTCCTGATCCATCATCATGTCAGGTAACATGATATAATTGTGCAGGACAAGCCCCAAGCCATAGCTTCTGCATGGACTGGTATTTGGTGGTCAGCATTGTTCAGTGATTGCAAGTTTTACAAAGGAAGAGTTACTGCCAATGGGAATCTTTACGAATGCTTCATGTCCTAGAAGCACAATGGGTTCAACCTGGAGCTAACTAAGCAGCGGCTCAAAGAACCAAAACCCAGAGCTCCCCGGCTGGGCGGCCAACAGGCAGAGCCTGGCACCAAATGGCATACTGGCTGCCTGGGGACAGCTTATCACGTGCACATGGTGGCTGTCTTCTGGGACCCAGGCATGAGACACCCCATCCTGAGACCCACCAGCAGCCGGAAGGCTGCTGGAAGTTTAAACTCCCAGGCCCAAGGTCGCGCCCCTCCCCAATCCCATTCACTGCCCAATGTGAGCCGCAGGTGGGCCCTGGACCTGCCCAGCCCTGGAGACCTCCCCCTTGGTGTATTCTCCCCAAAGGGAGCAGCCCTCAGAGCCCAGGCAGGCCCAGGGACAGCTTACCACGTGCACATGGTGGCTGTTGTCTAGGATACAGGCATGAGACACCCCGTTCTGAGACCCACCAGCAGCCAGCTGGGGCCAGGCATGCATTTAAAAAAATTAGTGATGTCTAGCTCATCAATTCTTTCAGATTATGACTTTGGGATCGAAAGAAAGCAAATCGACGTCAAAATCTAAGTCAAGAGGATTCTCTTTGAATTTTACGTTTCAACTGTGATGCCTGGGGCTGGTGTGGCACAGAAGGTTGAGCCTACACCTGCAGTGTTCTCATGCCAGATGGGTGCCAGTGTGTGTCCTGGCTGCTCCACTTTGGAACCAACTCCCTGCACTTGGGAAAGCAGCAGAACATGGGAGACCCACCTAGGAGACCTGGAGAAGCTCCTGGCTCTTTCCCAGCTCTGGTCTTTGTGGCCATTTTGGGGAATGAACCAGTACATGGAAGATATTTGTTTCTTCTCGCTCTGTAACTCTGCGTTTCAAATAAAGATAAATCTTTCTTGAAAAGAAAAGTAATCCCTTTTTTTCACATTTTATTATTATTGCTGTCATTTTATGATACAGTTCCATATTCCCTTATCCCCTCCCCAATTCCCTCCCCCACCCACCTAGTTCCTTTATATCATCACTAATATATAGTTCTTCATACTCAGTCATATGTCCATCTTTTCGGGCATGGACAATGGCAGAGAGTCCTGAGTCCTATTGTCAAAATATAATATAAACTGTTTCACTGTAAGTCCATCTTTGTCTGGAAGCAGAAATGCATACCACACTGCATCCTCACATCTGGATGTTAGTCTCCATTACATGACTACTGTACATTTCCTTAAATGCAAAGTCATGATACAAAATCAACAATAGAAAGAAAAATAGAAATTTACAATGCCATGAAGTTAAATGACATGTTACTAGATATGACCATCTCCATTGCACAACTACTATGCATTCCCTTAAATGAAGAGCCACAAAACAAACTCAGCATCTGAGAGAAAAAAGAAATTAACACTACCAAGAAGTTAAACAGCATGCTATTAAATGTATAATGTGTAGCTGAAGAAGTGAAAATCAAGAACCTTCTTGAAGAAAGTGATGCCACTGCATGGTCTACGAGTCATTGAATGATTTAATCAGAAGAAAGTGTTTTGAAGAGATGAAACCAATAGAAAACAACAAAACCCATGTGATATAGTTTCCGCTGATCTTTGTTGGAGTGTGTCTCCTCCCGACAATAAACAGATGGGTTTTGTTTTTTAATCCAGTCTACTAATCTATGATGTTTGATTGAGCTTATGCCATTTACATTCAGAGTTAATTTGGTCCTGTCATTTTAGGAATGGATTGTTCATTGATTTAGTCTTCTGTTGTCATTTTACTGGGATGTTCTTCCCGTTTGCCTTTGGTTTTGGTAGGTGCTATTCCTCTTCTCTGTCAAGAGAACATCTTGAAGTATCATTTGTAGGGCAGGTTTGGAAGAGGCAATTTCTTTTAACTTTTCTTTACTCTGGAATAATTTTATTTCATTTTCAAAGATGAAAGAAAGCTTTGCTGGATATGTTATCCTAGGCCAACAATTTTTTTCTTTTAGAATCTGGAATATGTCACTCCATTCTCTTCTTGCCTGTAGAGTTTCCTGTGAGAGATCTCCTGTGAGCTTAATTGGCATTCCTTTATATGTCAATTGATTTTTTTCACATGCACATTTAAGGATCTTTTCCTTATGTTCAATTGAAGAGAGCTTGATTATCAGGTGTCTTGGTGAAGATTGCATTTGATCAAGCCTGTTGGGAGTTCTGTGTCCCTCCTGGATCTTGTTTCCCAATTCTTTCTCCAGATTAGGGAAATTTTCCTTGATTATTTCATTAAATACATTTGCAACTCAGCTTCTCTTTCTGCACCTTCCGGGACTCCCATAACTCTTATATTTGGCCTCTTAATAGTGTCTTTCAATTCTTGAATACTTTTTTTGGCCTGATCCAGCTCTGCTTCCAGCTTTTTGTTTGTTTCCCCCTGGTGACAGGAGATATGTTCCAATTCTGAGATTTTTTTCTTCTGCTTGCTTCATTCTATTTTGGAGACTCTCCACTGTACTTGTAATTTGCTCTACTGTGTTCTTAATTTCTGATATCCCAGCCTTGATTTGCTTTACTGCTTCCTTAAATTCTTTGAACTCTTGCATGAGCTTCTCATTTTTGACCAGAATCTTTAAAATGAGTCTTATGGATTCTGTGTCCCCCATTTTCTCGATGTCTTCCTTAGTGAACTCTGAGGTTGGCCAAAGGATTTTGCTCCTTTGCAGGGGAGTTTTCAGTAAGATTCATTGTGCCTTTGTCTCTTCTTTTGCTCTTGATCATTGTACTTCTAGTTAGCAGAGTCTTCTTCTTGGGGCAGGTCCTAAGCTGTGTCACCCACAGGTCTACAATGCGATTTTACTTATTACAGTTGGTACACCACTTTTTTGCTTTGCAGCCACTTGTGCCACAACCTCCAGCGAGTTCCAGGCCTGGATTCTTATGTCAGATATCCACCGTGATCTCCACAGCCCCAGCTCTTGGCTCACCGCTCTCCACCTCCTGTGATACTGTGCTGAGGCTGCACCAGTGTCTCTGCAACCTTTCTCCCTCTTCCGGTTGGAGTGGGTTCCAGGATTTGAGACACCAGGTGTACTATCTAGTTAGGTTGTTGGTGGTGCTGATCTTGTCGGAACTTGTTGGACGTTAGGTCTGGATGCCACACTGACCTATTTTGACCGGTACGATGCCACAGTCGGTATTATTTTCCTGCGGGACCTCAGTGAGTTCTCACGAGCTCAGCCCAAGCGCAGTTCACTGTTTTCACTTGCAGTCCCAAAGCTATTGCCACAGTGCACAAAATGGCGCCCGACGTGCTACCACAACAGTTCTTGATCTGCTGGCTGACAGATCCGAGGGTTACCCAGACCTGCCCTGGATGGAACCTGTAGAATGCCACGTCATTGCAGTTCACTGAGTCAGAAATGAGCTCACTCCCTCTTAGAGCATGCTCAGTCCTTTCCCTTGCCCTTTCCTCCTTACGCAAAATGGTGCCCAATTCAGCTCTAGGGGGCTGACTGGGCTATGAAATTCACTCTTCTCACACCACCTGAGATTTATTGCTCTGTCTCTGCTCCTGGCCAAATCAAACGGACCAGCAGGACAGATAGTTCCCTGTCTGGGTTCACCTGGTGAGCACCCAGTGAAAGTCCCTTCCCACCTGGTTGCTGGTGGAGTTCAGGCTGCTAGTGGAGTTCAGATCGCCGTGCTGGAGTATCAGTCACTGCAACACCACACTGCTGTGCCCGCTGCTTTCCTGTGTCTGTCAGTCTCCAGGTACCCCTCTGCTGTTGTACTCACCTTTCCTATTTCCTGAAAAATGTCCTCTCTGCTTCATCCTGATTAAATGTTTCTCCATCCGTTTAAACGTGTCCTTACCCATTCCGCCATTTTGATTCTTCAAGTAATCCCTTCTGAGCTGTTTTCACAGTGGCACCAGTTCTGTCTGCATTCATGTGCTGTGTGTGGATGCTCTGTTCATTTCCTTGCATTGACTACTGGAGAACAAGAACACGAGATAGACATTCCAGGGTCAGGTGGAGGTGTCAGAATCCTGGAGGTCAGAAGCCTGCCTGGGTGGCAGAGGCTTAGAGACCTGTCAGCACAGAGAGTGACACTGGAGCTGGGACCAGAACGAGGCTACCCAAGAACTGACCTGCAGTCGCTTCCACCTTTCAAGGTCAGGGGTGGGAGGGAACCTGCGGAAGAAAATGAGAAAGTGGCAGCTGGGAAGGTGGGAATCCAGGAGGCTGCCTAACTGTGTGTCCAGCTGCCCCTCATTTCTCTATAACTCAGTGGCCCCTGGCACCCTATCAGGAGGGAGCCCAGGAGAAGAAGCAGGTAGTGCAAACTGCATGGCTCCAGGCCAGCATGGAGGGGTGCACTCAACAGGTGGGGAGCTTCTGGGTGCCAGTGTTTGCCAGCCTAGAGTTGGGTTTCACCAGAAGCAAGTTAAAAGGGCTCTGTGCAGCCAGGCCCTGGCCCTGCTGCTTGGGCTGAAGTCACACAGACACCGCACGACCGCAAGACCCTGGCAGCCCTGTCTTCCTTCCTACAAGCCTTCCATTCATCTGGAGCCAAGCATCCGGTTGCTGGTTCGCTGTCTTGGGGAGGCTGGAGTCTTGGGGTGGGAGGGTGAGGGCAGGTGGTGGTGCGGTGGGGGAAGGTGCCTCAATGGATTCCAAGGAATGAGCCGGTAGCAGGCAGAGTCACATGAGTGGTGCACCTTTGTCCCCCGCACAAGGACACCCCACATGCCCTGCAGCTAGACAGGTCTGGAAGCTCTTGGGGAGGTAACGGGGTGGGTGCCCATCGGGTCCCTTTGAGCAAGCCCTTGTCAGTGACTTACCTCGGAGGGGGCATTTCCAGAGCTACTCATAGGGAGGCATGCCATTTTTCCTGCCAGATGTAAGGACGGAATACCATGAGGAATGTATGTGGGAGATGGATAGTAGAGCTGCCAACCCTTGTGCCATGGATGGGTTTGTGTCGCAGTCGGAGACAATGGGTCTGCACTCACCCAGAGCTTATCTCCTGACTTATAGTACAGCCTGGGGGCTGCAGGGCAAGACTTAACAGGTGCCAGGATGATGTGGGTTTGTGCACAGAGCTCTGTCTGGGTGGGCCCAGGCCTGGTCTGCTCTTGTGGGGGGATGCCACAGCAGTCGGGAGACCCCGCATTGTCACTGCTCTGTGGCTTGGGACCACTGCGAGCTCCCCGTGTTCTCTGGTGATGTTGGGAAGCAGGGTCTGGGAGCACCTGCCACGGATGACCCTTGCCTTGGAGGCATATTTCTGAGTGAATCATAAGGGTTACAGGGGAAACTGATGTTGGTCAAGGAGAGCTCTGTATCCTGCTCCCTGCAGGCATGTGATGTGTGACAGGTGATGCGGTGCTGCAGGGCTGGAGCCGGGTCCTTGGAATCACAGTGGCTCCCTCTGCACTACAGGAAGCTTCATCCAGTGCCTACCTTCTCTGCTCACCCTCCCACCTCCCTGGCCTTTCCATCCTCCTTTTGAAATCTGGAGGTGGTATTGCAGCCTGGACTATAAGGCACCTGCTGAAGAGTTACTCATTTCCCCGCAGTTGTCCATGTCTGTAGAGTCATATACTCCATGATGATGCTTTGGCCACAGAAGGGAGGCATGTGTAAGGGTGGTCCTAGGTTTGTAATGGAGCCAGACATTCTCATCAGTCAGCGATGCTGCGGCTTTCCTAGCATTACAGTGCCAGGCGGTGGTACTGGCAGAAGCAAACCGTGGCCAGGTGCATAAAGATAGAGCAGGTACGTAAATTACATACAATGTGCAATTTTGGATACGGACAATGGAAATGACTACGGGACTGGTTTATGTTTCACTGTTCTTTATTTTTATTGTCATTGCTGAATGTACACTCACTCATAAGAAAAAGTATGTTCTAAGAGAATACGCCGCATCCATGGTCTCGGATGTTCCCTGTGGGCTTTCTGGTGGCATCAGGAGGCCACCTGGAGTGGCTGACCCTAACCATCTAGGCAGAGCCACCCTCCAGCAGAGCCAAGGCTCGTCAGAGCTTTCAGAGCCCAGGTAGTGAATGCTTCCATCAGTGGAGTCAATCGCGGTTCCACGGAAATGTCATGTATCCACCAAGTCTTCCTGATGCTTTTGGGTACCAGGCACAAAACAAAACAAAACAGAAAACAATCGCCAGTACTGCCCAGCATTCAGTAAGGGAGTGATCTCTGCACTTACATCTGCATGTGTGTGAGTGAATGCACAGATCTCAGGAGCTTTCTGTAACAGTCGACAGTAACAAAGCACAGGGAGAGTGGTACCGTTGACAGTAACAACCGAAACATAAAATACTTCGGGGTGAAGAAGAATGTCAGTCCTGTGTGGGAAGAGACGACGTTGCTGAAGGATCTGATGAAGCATCTGAATGCATGGAGGCCATGAGCAGGCCAACGCTCTGTGGAGAAAGGTGCCCTTCTTCCACAGCAACTTTCTCTCCAAGTGGTTCAATCCGAACACTTGGACAAGTCTAAATTTAGTTTAGAGAAATAGGTGGTCAGGGATGGCTAAGAAATGTTGACAAGTGGTGGGCTCCAACTAAGACATGCTCTGCCCGGTTTCCTGAACTGCAAAAATATGTTGGAAGTTCTTCTCAAACTTGGCCTCGAGTTCACTCAGGAACACTCCATCCTGAAAAGGAATAGATATGACATTAGCCACTGTGGGGCTCCACTCCTCACCTCCCCCGTGGGCATGAGCCCCACAGCCGGAAGGCAGGTGTGCTCTGCTGTTCTGGTGGTTTCTCTTTGGAAGGTGGAAAAGCAGACTCTGCACCTCTTCCCCAAGACGCCTGGAGCCAGGAGTGCAGCAGATTCTGCGTTTTGGAGACTTGGCAAACATTTGCACATGCGCAACAGGATGCACTGTTTATACAGGCTGAGTTCACACACAAAAATTCATTGATGTACCGTCTGTGCCTTCCACACGGCCCGTAGGTAAGTGTGCACGCAACTTTTAATAATTTAATGCATGAAGCAAAGGTTTACAGTGTGGAATTTTCTGAACATTTGGAATTTCACATGTTTTGGTTAGGAATACTCAACTCACAAACTTCAGGCTAATTCCTGATGGGCAGTTCACGGAGAGATTTAATTTTATGAATTTTAGATATTGGATAACTTTTATGAATTCATGGATAGATGTCACTTTTATGAATTCTAGATACTAGATACTAGCACATTTTAAATGTAATAATGTGATAGCACAAAAGTGTCTACCTTTAATTCATGTTTCCCTTGTACCTTGACCTCACCCCTTGGGAATGCCTTTCACTATTTTTGCTATAGGACTAGGAAATTCAGGCGTAAAGCAAAGCAGGATTTGAAGGTGGGAGGTGGTTGGTGTGGTGTCGTCTGCAGGGCCTGTCCCTACCGGCTGGGAGGTAGACTAGCAGGCTCCGGCCTCGCCCCTCAACGTGTCCTCTTATGCCTCCGCTTTGATGACTCTATGGAAAAGGATCAGTCTAGCCCCACAAGACTGCAGCCACGAGACTGCAAAGCCATGATGACCTCTCTAGTTCATCTCGAGCAGCTGGATTCCATTTGAGACACTTCACAAGAACCCCTGGCCTTGACCAAACAAAACAGTGACCATGTCCATCTATGGTGGCCTCTGGTCCACTCTGCCATCACAATGTTCTCAGGAAATTGCGGGGGCTTCAGCCACCGACCAATCACAGGAAAGCTGCCAGCACCGTGCACACAAGCTGGGGAGCACGGCTCAGCCCCAGCTTTAGTCCCTAAGCCTTGCTGCCCTCAGTCCCTCAGGGCATCACGGAGTGCAAAATCAACACCCACTTTCTCTCACCACCGTACTGGCATCAGCCATGGACTGGCTGCTCATGGGGCAAGTGAACCCAGGCTTTAACAGGGCGTCCATGACAGCATCCCTTCAAGATGGGAAGAGCTGATTGCCCTGAAAATGCCCTTGTCTTTCCTGTGGGGGTGAACAGCTCTGCTGAACGCCGAGCGTTCTGCCTTGGCGGAAATCTCCCATCTGTGAGAGAGTACAGGCAGGGGCCTTAGGTCCTGCTGGCAGTGACGCTTTCTGGCTTGGGCTATTTCCCCCCAGAGCTTTCTGGATACTTCCAGGTTGTCATTATCACGTTGGCTTGTATGAGCTTCTCAACTGACGAGGGCAGTTGAAACATTCGCTCTATAGAAGATGCAAGGTAGAAAGGCCATGACGGAGAGCAGGGACGCTAGGAGCATCACTTACGCTGCAAAACGCCTTGAGGTTCTGAAAGATGAGGCGCATGTCCTGCACGAAGCCCCCCACGTGCGAGTACACCTGACTGCGCAGCTTCTTCTTGATCTCGTCTAACACGGGCCCCTGTGTGCCCTGGCATGGCTGGGTGCCCTGTTGAGATCAACAAATACAATGGGAGGGCTGGGGGTGTGGCTCCACGCCTGCTTTCTCTAGACTCCCAGGGTGGGTGGATGAGGAAAGGGCGTGTGTTCCTCCCCCTCCCGCCTCCCTTGCATGGCTGAACCCTGACACTCTCCTCCCCCCGTGTAAGAGCTGTTGGGAGGTAACCATGTTGTGAGGGTGGAGCCTCCCCATTGGCTTGGTGCCCTTGTGGAGACCCTCAGGAGCTCGCTCCTTCTTGGTGCAGCTAGCTCTCTCAGAGGAGGAGCCTGGGTTAAGCCCAACCCCACTGGCACCCTCATCTGAGCCTTGCAGCTTCCAGATTCTGAGAAGTCAAATTATGTGGCTTCAGCCCCCCATCTACGATGCAAACTTGAGATCTCATCTAGGATGATCTGTGATAAGACATATGAAGGAAGACAGTCACCCAGAAAGCAGAGAGAAAAGCTGTTTGTACAATTTCCAATCACAAGTTCACAGCCTTCAGGCTGTGGCTGCTACTTACATAATGCGGTTTCGAGGCAAAAGCGGTACTTTCTGAGCACTGGTATACCTTCAGGAGGAGATACTCGCATCTCTGTAGAAGATGAAGACAGTGAGGGAAAGGCCCCTTGCATAGAGCTGCTCACCTACATGCCCAGGCAGAACACAGCTTCCAGGCTTGCGGACTCTTGGGAGCACACATGGAATGCGGGTCTCCTTTGAAGACCACACTCTGGTGTGAGGTCGTGGGATGGAAGCCCAGTGTGGGCCTGTGGTTTACCTTCAGGCACAGGTTCAGCCTGCTGTCAGACTGCGCTCCTGCCCTGTGCCTGGCAAGGAGTGGCCTCAGGCTCCCGGCACCACTCACCAGCTGCTGCTCAGGCTGCATCTGCATCTGCAGCACCTCTGATTCCTGATGAAGTGGCTGTTTCTTCCCACAACTCTGCCACATGTCTTTGGTCTTGCAGTTGAGGCAACTCCATGGGTTGCTAGGAGGTTGGACATAAGTGAGCAAAGACAGGATCGGTGAGTCAGTCAGGGATTCTGTGATTGCTGAAGTCCTCTCCTCAAGACTGACCTGTGGTTTCCATCTTTCTCTCACTCTCCTCTTGGAGACCCCTTGTTTTCTGTAACTAGAGACTCCCCTCCCATCAAGAGTGGCAGCACGAGTGACAAGCCTGTTGAGTGACATGCCTAAGGAGGAATGGAGTCTCATTCACCTCCAAACCTGGAGTTTGCATCAGAGCCTCTGGGAGTTTGATAACGATTCCTTTTTGGCACAGTCAAGTCTTAGAAATTAGCACCTTAAGTACTGGTGTCTTGGGCCATGATGCATCAACCTCATCTTTGTCAAACTCAGGAGAGCCAGGTTTCTGTTTTTTTCACTTTTGGCAAAAGCCAAGCTATAGGCATCTTCTACTCTGACACTGCCTTATTCCATTCTAGAATTTGTCCCGTAAAACCTTCTTGGAAAGGAAACCTACAAATGAGTTAGACACCTTCCATTTGCCCTAAGAGTCATTCCCCAGTGTCTCTCCCCTGCTGTCTGTGCTGTGAGGCTTTTGAAAATCAGATACAAAATAAATAAATATACAAAAAAAAGAAAATCAGATATACATACAATAACTCATCCTTGAGATGTCACCTCTCCCAGGATGTTCAGTGCATGTTCCATGGACCCAGACCAGCGTGGATCTGGGACTATATACAGGCTGATCAAAACGGCTGTTCTGTCTTCTGCCTCTATAGTTTGTCCAGTTCATCAAAGGCATGCATTTGCACTGATGCCCTCAGATGGCACCCTGGGGGCAGGTGGCTTACTTGATCCCTCCCAACATGGAAGGAGAAAGCTTTGACCTCACCAGGACAGATGCCTTCCTCATAGAGGCCATTCTCCTGGCCACAGCAGTTCTACCCAGAGCATCATTCTCAGGACACCTCATCGGTCTCCATGGTAACCTACACAGCATCAGCCTTGTCTGAAGCAGGGGCTCACATCCACAGAGTTCACAGACCTTACCATGCTCCTTGCGATGCAGAATCAGCTGACTTGACAGATAGTGGCACAGCCTTCTGAAGGCCCTAACAACCATGCTTGCAATGTTGCCACAGCAGGTCAGGATGCGTATGTGTGTGTATGGTAGAGGGTCGGGGAGAGGGGAAAGATATGGCTTGAACCAACAGCCAGGGTAGGATGGTGTCACTGTGTCAGTGTGTGAGGTTCTAGGAACCATCTGAAGAGACTCTGCCTCTATGAGTCTGCTGCTATTGGCCACGTTAGAGCTCTGGGAGATCCTTATGGATCCTCATCTGATAGATCCTTGAAGCTCACCAGGACCCAGAACCCGGCAGGCCAGCTGTGAATGATGCAGGTGCTGTACCAGGAGAGGGTTGGGTGGGGAAGTGGCTTACTAACCTCTCAGGGTCTATATGTGAGATGTGGCAGTCCTGGTGGTAGGATCTTGAACAGGTATCGCAGCAGTAAATCATCCCCCCTTGGCAGCACATGTCACACTCATTGGAGTTCTCTGGCTGAAAGAGGAGATGGAATAGATGTCTTGGGGATTAGTGAGACCCCACAGGTCAACACACTGGGATTCTAGGACATGTGACCTTGCACATGCCAAGGTGACACCTGGAAGTCTCCAACCTCAAAAGGAAAGGATCCACATCGAGTGGAGATTTTTCAAGACCATTCTGTTGTGCGGTAAAGTTCAGGAAGTGCTGGCTCTGTGTCAGCAACAGCAGAGGTGGGGCTAAGCTGAAGCCAGGAGCTAGGAACCCCATTTGGTCTCCCATGTGACTGCAGAGGCCCAAGCATGTGGAGCGTCACCTACTGCTTTCCCAGGCACATTAGCTGGGAGCTGGATCAGCAGTGCAGCAGCTGCAACTCAAACTAGTGTTCATATGGGATGCCACTGGTGCAGGGCAGTGACAGGACAGAAGTTTTTATGAAAGCTGAGATTCAGACCCAGAATAGCTTAGAAATAGCACCAAAAATGAACTAAAAATCATCTGAATCAATTATTTTTTGGTTGGCAAAGCCTGGCCTCAAAACATAGTGTGTTATCTAGCTACATTCATCATTTAAATTGACTTGTTCCAGGGCAGTTCATGAGAACATACTATGATGGAGTCAACTTCTGTGACATTCTGTGTCCCGTAGTTCCATCCATAAGCCTCTGAGCAGTTGAAGTGCGGGCCTGGGTGCAGACCCTGTCCCGGGAGTTCTGTGTGTTGAGGTGAAAGAACCAGGGTACGAAAGGCATTCTGCCGCCAACTGTGAGCATGCGGCAGGGGACAGCAGTAGGACTGAGATCATGTGCTTGGGGAGAAGCCCGGACTCTCACAGGATCACAGGAAGGAGTCTGTACTTACATAAGGGTCAATAGAGGTGCTGCTGTCAGACTGCTGTGTACGCTGTGGAAAAGAGAAAGACTGAGTCACAATATTGGATATGACGTTTCATGAGTCATAGTTTCATGAGTATAGTTTTAGAAGAATTATTTTAAAGATTTGTTAGACTTACAGAGGAAGAGGGGCACACACACACACACACACACACACACAGAGACTCGTCTGGTTCACTCCCCTATGATCACAGCAGCTGGGACTGAGCCAGCCCCAAGCCTGACTCCTGGGACTCCATCTGGGTCTCTCCCATGTGAAGTAGAAGCCCAAGCGCCTGGGCCACCTTTCGCTGCATTGCCCAGGTGCATCAGCAGGGACTAGGATCAGAAGTGGAGCAGCCAGAACTTCAGCCAGCACTCAGATGGCATGCCAGTGTTGTAGGCAGCAGTTTAACCTGTGACCCTGAACAGAACATTTCAGTCTTTTGTGCCACAGCCCTCCCTTGGTTTCATTTTGTATCTGTGTTTATGTGGCTGGGTGTCGAACTGGAGAATGGAAAGCATTCATTACTGTGTTCATGGAGGTTTGGCTTTAAGTAGGTTTCAGACCTGGTTCTTCAACCCCAGGTGCAGGCCTTTGGAGGCCATGCAGGGAGCCTGGCCTTGGTTCCCAGACTAAGCCACGACACTGTGCTGGTCCTCCCACGTGGGGGCCCTTGGCCCTTTTCCTCTAAGTTAGGACCGTGGAAACCAGGCTGGGTCACCATTCACTGACTCTCATAACCATTCAGTTCAGAGCAATGCAGCAGCCCCCAAAAGACCTCCTCAGTGGGATGCAATGCTGAGGACCACAAGTTCCCAGAGTCTCCAGTGCTCACAGCTCTTCTTCCTCAAGATGGGACCTCTCCACATTCTCCTGAATCCCAGCTACATGGACCCTGGGTATCTGGGATGGCTTGGCCTCCCTCCAGCCTAGAACAATGGCTACCCCAGCTCTTACCTCCTGCCCACAGCACTCAGTGTGACTCAGACCACACAGACTGGAGATGATGGCCATGTCACTGCCCACCTCTTTGAGTGGTTCAGAACTCCATTTTCCCCCAGCCCCACCATGTATTATTATGCCAAGTCAGGCAGGAGGCTTACACAATTCAGTCATATTGGCCTGCTCTGCATTACCACTGATCAGCATAACACCTGGCACCTAATAGCTGCTCCACAGTTGCTTGTTGAATGGATGCATAACACAAGAATCAGAAACCAAGGGCTGGGGTGGAAGACCCGGTGGAGTGACCCTCTGGGAGCTGAGGTGGTTTCACTTTTGGAGCAGGTGCTTAGGGCATGGCGGGGGAGCACCTGTGATAAAGCGAAGGAAGGGAGATGACCAGCTTGGGATTAGCCTATGCTGAACTCACTTAATCAATAGATCAAATCACTTCTCTCCAGAAACCTTGGTGGATGCAGAAGCCTGTCCCTGCATCTCTAGTTATCAAGTCAGTGAAGAAAATGGCCCCTGGCCAGCTTTGTGAGGACTGGCTTCCTGGTATGCAAGGGATGTGGAAGGTTACCTATGCCACAGGTTATGGAAATGGAAGTCCTTCCCTGACACTCCTGCACCACGTGCTTGCTCGCTCACCCGCAGCCTTGGCGAGGACAGGCAAGGCAGTGCTTTCACTACTTTCTCTGGAGTCCACACAGCATGGAGGTCGCTGGTCTGTGAACTCCATAATGGCTCGCTCACACGGAGGGAGTCTCCACCATCACTGATGGCATGGGGTCTGTAGAGCCCCTCTGATAGGCCGAGGTCTCTTCACAAAGGAGAGACTGCAGATCAGCAGGCTTACAGGGCACTTCTGCTGCAGTCCTGTTCTTCTCAGAATGTAATAAAGCAAAAGCATTTCCCGTGTGTGTGTGTGTGTGTGTGTGTGTGTGTGTGTACAAGCTTATGTGCAGTGCAGGGAAAGTATGCATGAAAGGCAGAGGATGTGTTTTTGTTGTTTGGCCACTGGGTGATGCATGTTCCCTGGGGAATTCTACATTAGGTCATTTAGTGTGATCATAGGATGTTCCCAGCGAAACAGCTGCTCCTTCCCTGTATGTATTTCAAACCCACACTTGCTTTTTAAACTCCACTTCCATCTTCTGTGCTTAGTTCTAAGAAAGTACGACATTTCAGATCTTCTAGTGAAATGCGACAGACTGGCTCAGCTGGGAGCAATCAGTCCGACGGGAACAGGACCCCGGGATGGTGGGCAAGGATTCAGCGAGTGACAGACAGACACGACAGCGCAAGACAGTTGTACCTGAGTGCATTTTTCAAAAGCAAGGTATCAACTTATATGTAATAGATGATTGCAAAGGGACGTTTTCTTTGTTTATTCATGTGGTTACATTTCTACAAACAATTATTCCAGGGAGGTAAGCGGGTCTGCTGAGAAAAGATGTTCTCTAACAGCCTGGTGACAGCCTGCAGTTGCTATTTCTTGTGGATGCGGTGTGGCACCAGCTGCAGTTTTAATCATTAAGCGCTTAGCTCTCATTGTGTTTTGTGCCTTACATTGGCTTTAATATTAACCTGTCTATTTTTCTTAGTTTTTCTTCCTGTATGGTGTTTTAAGCTATAGATTTCCACTATAATCTTCTTTTTAGGAATTCTCAAACATAGTCCCAGGTAGGTTTGTTAAAGCTAGTGACCTGATAGTTTTATCTCAGACTGCTTGCCAGCCTTGTCCAGTCTCCTGTCAGAAGGCTTCATAGAACTATAAAGGAACATTGAGCCTTTGCCGAACACAAGTAGTATTATTCCAGCCATAAAGATAAGAGCAAAGAGAGCACAGTCAGGAATGCCAAGACCACTAGAGATGCAGCCGAGTCCAGGAGGCATCCTTCCTTGAAGCTTCCACCTCGGCCTGGTGATTTCTCATGCAGGCTCCACTGGAAGTGGCGTGACAGTGAAATACATACCAGGGGGGCTCACTCTGATCATTTATTCTGCAGGACTGCTCCCATCTCCAGCTGCAGCTTCCAGTGCCCAAAGCCTCCTACCTTGTGCGATGTTTGGAAGCAGCAAGAGCATCATGTATAAAATTAATTTTATCACGGAAAATCAGAGATTGGATGGATGAGACACTGGTAGGAAGTCAGGCGATAGTCATCTTTCTTCTGCTTCTTGGTGGGTTTTGCAGAAATCCTTTCTGAAAGACAGAAACAGTAAATGACATCATGGATCTTGCCTTTGTTCTGTGAGGCTTGTGTCTATGACTATCTTCTAGCAATTTCTATTTGGGTGTCTCACTGTCAGCTCTAAGTCAAGATGTCTTCATGGAGATTGTTTTCCACGATGTTCTGGTGATGGAGGGCTTCCTGCCCTCTACCATCAGCTGAGCTAACAACTGGAGCCTTTTTAACCAGATGTGTCCCAGCACATGGCGCAGCACAATTCTGGCTGTCCTTTGTGTGCACATATGATGCCCTGTTCATCATTCTTGTTTGCCAGACTGTTCTTGGACATGAAAACTGTCCCGGGAATCTGCCCTTGACTTCAGAGCCAGAAACGACAGTCCCTCATCCAGCTGCTTCCTCACCTCCTGCCAATGCTCCTTACTCCAGCATGCGCCCCATGCTACTCCGTGGTTGGGGGCAGCCATCTCCCTGGTTTGGGATTCATACCTGGTCCTCTCTTGTAGCTTGAGATGGAGCTCATTAAATATTTGCTTTACAAAAAACCCTTTCTTCATTGCAAGAATGCCACAAGCAAGGACTGTCTGAGGTGTGCTGGAAGAGCTCGGTATCCGGGATTGAAATTCCACAGCAGGTTCATCTGCACGGAGAGCCTGTTCCTGCCTTGTCCATGCCAGGGGATTCATGGAAGGGGCAAAGCTATCACTTATAATGTACTCTGTTTATGTCCTCTTTCAAGGTTAACACTGACTGGTTTATCTAGCTGAAATACACTAGAATCTAGGAACTACCCACACCATTCAGCATTTCCATATGCATAATTCTATGACGGTACATTTATTGGTTCCTAAAGTTGCACACTCCCTTCTCCCCTCATGTGACCCACTGCACAATTCCTTTGTGGCAGAATGAAGACCACAAGGTACCAACCATCCTGTCCCCCAAAGGGGACATGCTAATGTACTTACAGGACCAGGCTGTAAAGCAAGCCAATCATGGAGACACTGAGTTGTGCAGTAAAGCTACAATTGCATTGTCACCCTGGGATGTACAGTCAGGATGGCTTTGTGGACACAGCAAAGGTCCCCCAAAGTCCAGACTGGTGAATCTTGATGGTAAAGCATTGACAAGACCTCAAGTCACCAAAATACCTGGATCAAAAATTTCAGGGGCCACCCAAGGCAGCGCACGCTTTGCTTCCAGTTGTTGGATGTCACGTAGCCGCCTTCAATTTCAAATTCTCGCAGGGCTAAGTATCTTCCATCCTTACCCTGTATACACTTCTGACCGGAGCCTGTAAGACCAGGACAAGGTTAGCTCCTCCATGGCGACAACACTAAAGCCTGGCTTCCTACCACCCTGGCCGTGGAGCTGCCCATCTGGGGTTCTGCATCTGTCGCAGGAGACTGTTTCCCCACCAGACCTCAGTGCTCCATTCCCAGAAAGAAAGGTCAAGGTTGAAGGAGACTCTGCATCATGTATTTGTGTCTGGGACTTTCATGCAGTGAGGTGGAGAATAACTGCCAGCAATATTTATCCGTTCACAGTATTTTATTATGATAAAAAGCAGTTGAGCAGCACTGAAGAACAAGCAGGACTGTCTTCCCTGTCTCTCTCTGGTTCTGTGCCAGCCTAAACATCAGTGGGACAGATGAGGACATACAGCCCCATGCTATATGTAGCCACGTGGAAACTGTCTTTACAGCTACTTCCACCATGACTTGCATAACTTCATTCCTCAAGATAATGATTGATCATCAACTCTTTCTCATGGTCTGTACTCATGGCTACTTCATGCTAAAACTATTATTATAGGACTCTGGTGTTATGACTCAACAGGCTAATCCTCCACCAGCAACCCATATGGGTGTCGGTTGGAATCCTGGCTGCTGCATTTCCAATCCAGTTCCCTGCTAATGGCCTGGGAAAGCAGCAGAGGCTGGCCTAAGGTCTTGGGACCCTGAACACACGTGGGGGACCTGGAAGAAGTTCCTGGCTCCTGGTTTTGGATAGGCTCAGCTTCGGCTGTTGCGACCATTTGAAGAGTGAACCTGCAGCAGATGGAAGATCTTTCTCTGTCTCTCCTTCTCTCTGTAAATAAGCCTGCCTTTCCAATGGAAATAAATATTTTGAGATACATTTATTTAATTGGAATGGCAGATTCACAGAGAGGAGAAACAGAAAAATCTTTCATCTGCTGGATGACTCCCCAAACATTTTCAACAGCTGGAGCTAGAGCTGAGCTGACGCCAGAAGCCAGGAGCTTCTACCTGGTCACCCACGCAGGTGAAGGGTCCCAAGGCTTGGGGCTGTCCTCGGCTGCTTTCCCAGGCTACAAGCAGAGAGCTGGATGGGAAGTGGAGCATCTGAGACCTGAACTAGATTCTGGTGCTTGCAAGGTGAAGATTTAGTGAGACACAGTGTGAGACACTAAATAAACCTATTACAGAAATGTTTTCCAAAGTGAAAAGTTAAGTTACAAATATGAAATAGAATCATAGAGCAAATACTTAAACAGCCATTGGAGCCCAGAGGCATACTGTAGAAGTGGGAGAAACTGGCAGAAGAAGGGGGAGGCAAGTTATACTTGTTCTCATTTTGTGGGGGAGGAAGTTAAGAGCCACAGCGACTGAGTATCATGTCACACCTGATGCACACTGTCATGGCGAAGGCATTTTCTGAGTTTGTCCCCCAAGTCTTCATGTGTGGGATGCTAGGTCCTTAGTGTGGCCATGGGAGAAGTAGCTGGACCCTGAAGAAGTCAGGCCTCATGGGAACCCTGCAGGTGCTTGAGGGGTTGCCCACAGAAGGAATCGCAGGAGTCCAGCTGCTCTTGGGCTTCCTGCTTCGCAGTGTGCTCTCCTCTCATGTCCACCCATCCAGGTGCCATCCATCAGGAGGCCCTCACTGGAGGGTGGACACATGTGGCTGCCTCATCTCCACTTGCCGCCTCCAAACACAAGAGCTAAGCCAACCTCTTTTTGTTATAACGGAGCTTGCCTCTGGTATTTCATTGTAGGAATGGAAAACTGACTGACACACCATAGTGTATCTGAAACAGGCTGCTGATCTTTCTTCTGATTCCAAATCCTGAGCTCTGCGCCCCTAGCATAAGGCTGCTATGGGGAGAGGGCCCATGAAGGGCCTGTGGGATTTCTCAGATGTGTGCATTTTTAATCCAGGTTTTGAGCTGCTTGAGCTGGTGTCAAGTGCTAAATGGCATCCTGTGGACCTTTCTCATGATGAGAGGAGATATGGCCCAGTAGGCTAATGTCTTATGCATTTCAGAGGTTGGAAAAGCCACTGTTACTACAGGACATCTGGCGTGTGTGTATAAGAAAGCTAGCACCATGAGCCTGGGACTATCCTTAGAAGAGCCAATGGGGAATGGTCGGTCCTGAGCTGGCCTTATGGGATGGAGTTCAGGAGGGGTTCTGCCATCCTCAGAACTGAGAAAAGTGGTCAGCTGTGCCTGCAAGTGTGTGTGCAAGCCACGCAGCTTATGCAGAACACCTGCTTTCCTTCTGTGAGTTTGGGATTGGGAATGCGCCAGGGAGAGGCCGTCTCCACGACTGATTACCTTTTGATGGAAATCCTGGCTTTCCCTGGCAGTCACCATGTGACACATGCAGGATTGTGCCCTATGCGCCTGCAGCAGATAGGGCTCCCAAGGGGCTTATTCTCCGTCTCCTCTGGACCAGAGCCAAGTGTCTTTTTCCTTTGCTGACTCTGCTGTGCTGTCCTTCACTTAGAGAACCACTGGCTGGGGGCACAGCTGCAGACTGAGTCCTAGGGGTTCTCCTGGCGATGTTACAGGCCACAGCGGGGCTTGGAGGCTCAGCGTGGTGGTCTGCCTCCTGAACTGCACGCTCTTTGTAGGGGCATTTCAGCGGAAACTCACAGGAGCCCACGAAGCTCACCTTGTTGCAGCAGATTCTTGTATAGAATCCCCTCCATGGGTCCACATTCAACGGGAAGCTCAGGACCCTTAAATTTTTCAGTTATGTTTCTGGGAATTCTTTGACCTGTAGGAAGCATACATTTTTTTTTTCCATTTCGTTATCCTCTACTATTATGCATGGGCTGTTTTTGTTATTTACTTATTTGAAAGACTGAACAACAGAGGAAAGGATAATCAGAGATTCTCTCTACTGTTTCAGTCCCCTCATGGCTGCAGTGGCCAGGTCTGGGTAAACCAGGAACTCCATCCAGGTCCTTAGGGTGAGAGGCAGGTGCCCAAGTACTTGGGCCATCTTCTGCTGTGTTCCCAGGCAGAAGGCAGTCAGCTGGGACTCCACCTGGCACCCTGATGGCAGCAGCTTCAAGATTCCCCCTTCATAGCTTAGAATACTCAGCAAGGATTCCCCCATGAGTTACATTTTGAGTTCTTTTATGGCAGTCTGGACACCTAAACATGATGTCACCTCCACTCCCATCCTCCAAAATCCTGTCTTGTGTGGCACAGTCTGAACACCAAGCTGCTGGCCAACCCACAGCTTCCTGGCGCTATGGATTCGGAATTGTGTAGATGGGAGGCAAAACCAGTAGCTTTTAGTCTTGTCCCTCTCCAACTTGAGGCATCAGCAGGGGGAGCAGGAACATGCAGGGGCGGCTTGTGGGCTCCCAGTGGGAGGTGTCTGTCTCCCCCTCCCTGTGTATTGCTTCACTTCCTGGACTCAGCTCTTGGTGTGATGGGGGGCCGGGTGGATGTGTTGCAGAGGAAGCTGCTGGAGCTCAGGCAAGGCTGCACCCTGCACCAGGGGCCTGCAGGGATCTGATTCCACTGCAGCATAGTCTTAGAGAGAACCTCTGTGGCAGAGTGGCTGCACACTGGTAAGTAGGAGGATGGGCTGCCCTCAGTCCTCCAAGAACCACTTGGAGATACACAGGCCACCAGAGCTGGGGCAGGCCCAGAGCTGGGGCACTTGATGGAGTTCATCTACCACCACCTCCCACGCCAAAACAGGACAGATGTCAGTCAGAGGTGGAGTGGGAGTCAGGACATGGATCTGGGTGGAGCCACCAATGGCTCTCCACGTGTGCAAGGAAAGGGTCGGCTAAGCATTACATGGGTGTGCCCTTTCCATCCTTCTCTTCTTTCCCTCCTCAAATGGCATCTGCAGTTAAGGAGGTGCTGCCAGACCTAGGGTGCCTCCTGGATCGGCTGGCTAATCCAGCAGGTGGGTGTTAGCACCAACCCGTCATGCTGCCACAGTCCCCATACACAAGGGCAGCTGCAGAAGCCAGCTCAGGAGACCCACACACTGCTCAGGACGTGCAGCGCTGAATAAAAGCTCGGACCTTGAATTGTTAACAGTACTTTTTAGCATTCTGTTCTTGTTACCTGTTCTCTACAGAGGTAACTTTTCAGAAGCCCATCTGGGACATACTTACAAAAATTATATCCTAAAATTATAAATACATGACATATAAGAATATATTGACTTAGTATAATCATGCATTATACATACCTGTGACTAGATATGCATTACACATTTTTAAAAACTTAACTGTGGTTTTACAGATGTATAATATAGATCAACTGTGTTTAAGAGAGAGAAATGCACAAAAACCTCCCACTTGTTCTTACTTTCCAAATGCGGAAAACAGTGGGACTGGGTCACGCCCAAGGCAGAAATCAAGAAGAATCGTCATTATTAATAAGTTGTTAGTTAATTCCTACTAACTATGTAAAAGGTGGCAATCATTTCTTTTTACCTCTCTTCCTGCCTCTTTTCAAAGGATCACTGTTGACTCTTCTTGTCCCTGAGAAAGAAGGAACAGCAATGTGCCTGTTACTTACAGCACTGCATTGCAAACAGCAGTTCATTACAAAACACCACACAAAGGTAAAATTTCAGGACCCTTTCTAGTACTTAAAATATACATGAATTTGTTTTATACGCTGCGACATTTCATTATTATTACTGTATAATCATTAATAGATGCATAGTAATGATATATACTAATTATTGTTTTTTCTATACTTTTTAAGGAATTCTACTTCATTCTATTCAACCACATTCCTACATGGTGCTTCTCCCCGGGGCAGGCACCGGGGTCACCTGAGGTTGCGTTGCAGCACAGGGGGCTGGGCCCCAACCCAAGGCCTCTGCCTCTGCCTGTGCTGGTAACCAGCTTCCAGGATCAGCTACAACTGCAGGTCCTGGGGCTCGCACCGTGAGAATCAGGGACCACAGGCATAGTTCCTTCTGGTTCTCCCCACATCCCTTTGGGGTCTAACACTTTTCACATACATGTGAAACAAATTAATTGATTGGAGGTCAAGAGCTTTTCTTAGAGGGCCCGCTGATATTTAGCAGCTGCAACTACTCAGCTCTGCAGGCAAACCAGGAAACATTCATGCCCATACGTACAGGAAACGCCTGTGACTGTGTGCTAATAAAGCTTTATTAGCAGTTGGGAGGCTAGATGTAACCTGTAGAATGTAGTTTGCCGACCTTCTGCCTAGTCTTTTCAAAAGATTTATTTATAATTATTACAAAGTCAGATATGCAGAGAGGAAGAGAGACAGAGAGGAAGATCTTCCGTCCGATGATTCACTCCCCAAGTGCGCACAATGGCTGGTGCTGTGCTGATCGGAGCTAGGAGCCAGAAACTTCCTCCAGGTCTCCCACATGGGTGCAGGGTCCCGAAGCCTTGGGCCATCCTCGACTGCTTTTCCAGGCCACAAGCAAGGAGCTGGATGGGAAGTGGAGCGTGCCGGGACCAGAACCAGCACCCATATGGGACCCCGGCACATGCAAAGCGAGAACTTGAGTTGCTAGGCTATTGTGCTGGGCCCTACCTAGTCTTACTAACAAGCAAGATGCTTGAAACTGGATATACTGTATTTTAAAAATCAGCTCCCAAGTCATTTCAAAGAAACTGCAAACAGCATTTGCTGTAATACAGGGTGAGTAAAATAATGACAATATGTTGACTGTATTTTAGACTTTTGCTTCCACTAACTTTCTTCATCCTTAGAAAGAAATGTATCAAAAAGGTAGTGCTGGGGTCTGTGCAGTAGGTGTGAATGACAGGAAGGTGTGAAGAGAACTGCTCCCCTGCTTGGCAGGGCCTGGAGAGCTTCCAGCTATTTGGCAGGGCCCGGCGGATTTCTCTCTGACCACCTTGATGCAGTCTCGCCCCCTGTTTGCATGGACACTCAAGTACCCCACTAAGAATTCTGCAATCTATTAGGCATAGTTTGCCCCTGTGAGATGGCTTTTACAACCAACATGAGCTTAAAAGTTAATGTTACTGATAATGTCTTGTTGAATGGGCCTTTAACTGCACACAGGGGTACAATTAAGCCCATGCTGTTTCTAGACACCTTATTGTGTGCCTAACCATTGCTCTGAATCCGGCCCAAACATTTAGCATGCTTTCTGGGAAATGGCCTGATAAAGAGTTTCACAAACTAATGGAAGTGATGGGAGTATGGGTTGAAATTGCTATGACAAAAAATATAGCTATCCTGTTACTGGGACCCTAAAAGCTATCCTGCTACTGGGATCCTAAAGGTTATCCTGTTATATTTACTGTGACCCCAAAAGGCCATCCTGCTATGGCAAAAATATAGCTACTGTGACCTTAAAGGTTAGCCTGTCCTTGCAACTCTCAACTCTTTAGAACATAGTAAATGTAGTTGCTTTGGCTGCCTTCATAATTTTTTAACTAGAGGAAATATAGGGTGACTTTACTAACATCATGTATACTTTTGATTATTGTTTGATCATTTATGAGGTTGTAGAACCTGCAGTTGTAGAGGGATTTAATGTTTGAAACTTTTGTCTTATATCTCTATGTTTTTTCTCTCTTTTGATGTATTTCTCTCATTAAGTGATGGATAAGTTGTAGAATAAGAATTATATTAGGAATGTATTACTGGACAAGATGTGTTGTTTACTGAGAAAATGTTGGCTGCAACAACAGAATGGATAATGCCCTGTCTTAAGGTGAAACTATTTGTAGTTATCTTTGGAAACATTTATTTGCCCATTGTAGAGCAGAAACCTAAATGGAGTAAACAAGGCTCATTGGTAATTGCAGTTCTTTCTGTTGTCGTAACTCTTGCTTAGTTAACAAACTGTGTGGGCCTGCAGACCTAATGACATTTGGTATCAATGCCCCAATCCCAATAAATCAAGGCCTCAGACATTTTCCCATGAGTAATTCAAAGTAGGGGTCTGGTTGCCACAGGCGGCGCCAAGCATGGGACCCAGACTTGAGGAAAGTAAGTAGGGGCTGGCAAGCTGAGATAAGCAAAGAATGTGGGGTCCACCCTCACTCGCCTCTCAAGCTGTTGTAAATTGTGCCCCCCCCTTGAAGCAAGGTCAAAATGCCCTAAAAAAGACTGTGTACTGCTTCTGTATAAATGAAGCGGACAACTTTCTCGCGTGGTCCACAATGATGTTGGAATTGTAGTGATCCGTCTCTTTTTTCTTCTTTCTACGCCTACTTCACGCACCCTTCTCGAGCTCCGAAAACAGCTGGAACTGGACTGCAGCAAGGTAGTAATACCATTATTTTACAAAAGACAAAGTGATGCTCATAGATAAAAAGGGAAAGTAAATATAAGTTTTGAACAGGTTTCCTTTGGGAAAGAGACAGAGATAAAATATGGAAGCAACAATACAAGGCCTTAAAACCAACATTATGGTGACTTTTACTGAGGAGATTGATGCTACAAATATAAACTTTAAATAAAATCTTTGTACTGAAGAAGAAGGGAAGTGATCAAGAACTTAAAAGCCAGGCCACTGAGAGGAATCTGTAGAAATGAAGGGCCAAGGTCTAATTAAAAGCACAAGCACCTGAATTCAAATGCATTTCAGAGGAGCAAGGTGCCTGATTCATGCACTGATTGGATGTGTTGTCCCTCAACATGAGTCACTCTCCATACATGCACTTAGGGCTGCAGCATTCAAAAGTGTCTGAGCGTTAGAGTCAAGGGACAGAACAGGTATTGTTTCTAAAGTCCTGCCCCCACGGGATGCCGCTCAGAGCACTTCCCTCCATCCAAGACGGGACTTCTTGGTGCTGATCACATTGCTTCACGTAGCAAGGCTCTGTTTTACATACACTATACACCTCACCAGGATACAACGGGTTTCCTAAGACACTAAGGGATGACTGCCATGCCGAGAGGACTCACAACCCGAGATCAAGACATGCTCTGCTTCACAAACGCTGCCCTCGGGAGGGAAGTGAAGATGCCAGGGAGGCACCTGTCGGAAGAGGTGACGAAGCCTGCATTCAGGAATAAGAGCTTGGCAGTGGGTCCTAAAGGCCTGAGAGGAACAAGCAGGGGAAATGAAGAAATCTAGCAGGTAGAGTACTTCTTGCTTGATCTTCAGAATCAGAAATTGCTCTGCATTGATCAAAGAGTGGTACTGGGCTGAGTAGGGTAATGCTGTGGCTGCCAAGGGTCAAAGTCACCCATGAAGTTGTTCTGTGTGGGATTCTCCTCCTGTCACTAACAGTGCTGAAGGCATATCTTGGAAAAAGAGAACCTACTTGTTCTCTTCTTCTGCCCCTTTTCTGATTCGTTCTCTCTGTGTCTCTCTGTCTCCTTCCCCTGCCTCTTCCCTCCATCCCTTGTCCCTGGGGTCCCATGAGAAGACACCTGTGCTATTTCTGGACTATGTCTGCTTTTCCCTTCCCTATAAGGTAGCCAAGATGACGCCCTGGCCCTGGTTGTATGTAACCTGGATCTGCAGCAATAGCTATTACTGAGCAACATACATGGTTTTGCTCTGTGTCTTAGCTGGATTTCCCTTTTAATTAAAATGTACTGATAGCAAACAACTTCAAAGCAAAGAAACAGCATGTAGGCAGTCTCTCTTGGTTCTCAGCATGAAGAAATTCAGGTTGCCAGTCACATTATATGAAACAAAGTGCTCAGTCCTGTTGTATAGTGGTTCCTTGTGTGTCAGTGAGCTCTGGTCCCTTGCTACTGTCTTATATCTAGGAAGTAGAATACTTGGAGAAATTAGGATATGGCTCTTCTTGAGTCAGCCACTGCACAATACTAAAACCAGCATCAGCTCATTAATGCAGTAGTAAACTAGAAAAATTAAGTCACACAAAACTACTTTTGCCTCTAGTTGGGACCAGTATTTGGAGATAAAGAGTGTAGGCGATGTTCAGCTGACTGATTTATTCAGAACATGAACAGATGCCTCAACATCCAAGGAAGGTGCAACAGATGCTCTGCATCCTAAGGCAAGGTGCTGGTCTAGTCCTGTTGCCAGAAATGGAGGGGCTCTCCCTCTGCCAGCACCAGCCATCCCCATCTCCAGGACTCAGCCAAGCACTAAAGTCTAAATACACTCACCCTACCCTGCACTGGAGATCTCAGACTCACTCTGGAAACGTGTAGAGCTGCAAGGTCATGAGCAGAGATGAAGGCAGGACTTGGGGCCAATAACAGCGTCAATAAACAAATGGGATTACCTTGACCTGGTATCGTCAAGATGGGAGCTGGACAGGGTATTTTTGAGACACATTTTGCCCAGGGAATCTATTAGAAAGAACCTCCGTTGTTATAATTTCCAGGACGTTCCAGAGTCTTCAATTCCAAGCCGTGGTGGCTTGCATATATATGATTAGGGGATTTTATGAGAAGGATACATTTCTGTTCCCCACTGACAGAGTTTGGCTTAGAGGAATTGTGGGGGCTAAGCAGAGGCTCAGGGAATGCCTTGCTTCTCTCCATGGCTTAGCAGGTTCATGGGACTGAGAGTGGCTTCCCCCTTACTGTACCTTGCCCAGCAAAGCAAGATGGGGACTCTGTGACAGCATGATAGGGCATGGAGAGTGGCTGGATCTCAGGGATGTCACAGGTGCTACTTCAAGGCTCACAGTTTCATGAGTGCAGAGGGTTCCGGGCTCACCCTGAGGACCATACAGATACTGTGTAATTTATGTGCTTCTGTGGATGGACTCATTACTGTGGACTAATTCTAGGAATTGATCATCGTGGAAGTGAGAAAGTGAGTGGACTCACACTGGTCACACCACGCTCATGGTGGGCTCACAGTGGTAATACTGTGACCATGGTGGGCTCACACTGGTCACACCATGCTCATGGTGGGCTCACAGTGGTAATACTCTGACCATGGTGGGCTCACACTGGTCACACCATACTCATGGTGGGCTCACAGTCGTCACACCATGGTCATGGTGGGCTCACAGTGGTCATGCTGTGGTCACAGTGGGCTCACACCAGCCAATGTGGTCATATCTCCCCCTGCTGTTCATAAAGATCTATCATGCCCAACTTAGGTGTCATTGTGGACTCCTGTCCCACCCTTGTGCTTCAGAGCTCCTTGGTCCTACCTAGCACACACCTCTGGATATTTACTGAAGGAGTAGAAACTCCAGCCAGAGAGGCACAGTGCCAAGATACAAGTCACCAGAGGGGAGAAACCAACAAGTGTTTCATGCCTAAAAATAAAAGCAGAAATGCAAACAACATGCACAAGGAAAAGATAATGATTCCCCAAAAGAAACATAGCACTTCAATATTAAAATACGATGATGAAGAGATAGATGAAATGACTGAAAAAGAATGATCATAAGATTACACAGAAACACAGGGAAACGAACACAGAGGAATTAATGTATGATATGGTTATTTTTTCTGAGATAAATATTGAGAAGAAATTAAACTTAGCTGTTTGAAATGAATAATTCAATCTGTCAAATGGGAAACACAGAAAAAAATCTTAACAACAGACTTGGTGGGGCAGGAGGAAGAATATCCTAGCAAGAAGACAAATCCTTGGAAATATCTCAGTCAGACAAAAAACCAACAACAACAACAACAACAAAAACAAAAAAAAAAAAAAAGAGAAACACTAAAGATAGTCTTTGAGCTCTGTGGGATATTAACAAATGACCAAACTTATGTATCTTAGGAGTTCCTGAAAGTGTGGAAAGAGTGAAATGAACAGAATGTTTATTAAGTGAGATCATGACAGAAAACTTCCCTAATTTGGAGGAGAAAAAATGATAATAAAGTTCAAGACGCACACAGAACTCTCTGTATTAGATATGATCAGAAAAGATCTTCACCATGACACATTATAGTCAAACACGCAACAGTAAAACATGAAGAAAAGATTCTAAAATGTTCATGAGAGAAATGCCAGATCACCTTCAGGAGCTTCTCAGTCAGACTAACAGCTGGTTTCTCTAAGAAACCCTTCAGTTTAGGAGAGAATGGAGACACACAGGCCAGGTCCTAAAAGAAAGTTTCAATCGGGAATACTGTGCCCAGCAAAGCAAGGTGAAATAAAGAGTTTCAAAAACAGAAAATGGAGAGAATTTGTTACCACTTGTCTAGCCTTACAAATGGTTCTTAAGAACCTGCTGCACATAGAAACCAGGAAAAATAGTCATCATTACAGAATGTGAAGGAGAAAAAGTTAGTGAAAAGCTGGCTATTTAAAACAAATGTTAGTGTATCTAAAGGGAGACATCATTACATAATAATAATTGGAACTTCATCACCCCACTTTCATCAATGGACAGATCAACTAGACAGAAAATCAGCAAGCAACAAGCAAACAAAACACACAGAGTTCATCTACACTGTGGACTAAATGAACCTGGTCGTTGTCTACAGAACATCTCACCCCACCATTGCAGAACACATTCTTTCATCACTCTGTGAGATTTTTTTTTTAAGGAAAGACTGTATTTGAGGCCATAAATCATTCTCAGCAAATTCAAAACATTGAAATCATACCATGCAACTTTCCTGACCACAGTAGGATGAAGGTGAAAAGCAACAGCCTAGCAAACTCTAGGAAATATACAAACACACAGAAACTGATAAGTTTGCACAGGAATCCACTGAATGAACAGTCGATCATAGAAGAAATCAAAAGAAAAAATATTCTTTTAAAAAATTCCTGGAAACAAATGTAAATGACAACACGACCTATCAATATTCCTAATAAACAAAGATGGAGAAATCCTCAACAAAATTACTGGCTAATCCAACTCCACTGCGTATGAGAGAAGTGATTCACTCATGCCAAGTGAGATTTATCCTTGGTAATAAGGGCTGTTTAACATATGCACATCCAGAAATGTGACACATAGCACAAATAAACTGAAGCATAGAAATCACTTGATTATCTTAAAAGATGCAGAGAAAGCTTTGATAAAATATGACATCTTTTCATGATAAAAAATCATAGCAAATTGGATATAGAAAAACATGCCATAACACAATCAAGAGAACATGTGACAAATCCACAGTGGGCACCATATTGATGGGGAAAAACTGTAAGCATTTCTACTAAGATCTGGAACCTGACAAGAATGCCCATTTCCACTGTTGCTTTCATTAGAGTCCCAGAAATTTTAGTTAGAGTCATAAAGCAAGAAAAGGAAGCCAAAGGAATACAAACTGGAAAAGAAAAGCTCAAGCTATCCCTGTTCACAGATGGCATGATTCTGTATGTAGAAGAACCAAATGACTCTACTAAGAGGCTGCTGGAGCTCACGAGGGAACTGGGCGAAATGATAGGGTGTAAAGCCAACACACAAAAATCAATAACCTTCGTATACACAATGCAATGGCTGAGAAAGAACTTGTAAGACCAGTCCCACTCACAATAGCTACAAAATTTAAATATCTTAGAATAAATTCAACCAAGGATTTGAAAGAACTCTAGAATGAACCTTTTTGCTCCGGGACATGGGCACACCACAGAAGGATGTTATTATCAAGCCAGATACTCCCAACACACTGTTCCTGGACAAACATGCCAATTATATCGCATCCTGTGGCTCAAAGAAAGATGATTATGAATATTGCATGTCTGAGTACTTGAGGATGAGTGGCATATGTTGGGGTCTGACAGTAATGGATCTCATGGGACAACTGAATTGCATGAATAGACAAGAAATTCTGACATTTATAAAGTTGTGGCAACATGAAGGTGGTGGAAGAAGTGCAAGTATTGGACATGATCCTTATCTCTTATATACTCTAAGTGCTGTCCAGATTCTCACTCTATATGATAGTACTAATCTTATTGACATAAATAAAGTTTTGGAATATGCCCAGAGTCTACAGAAAGAAGATGGCTCGTTTGCTGGAGACATTTGGGGTCCCATGAAGCAGCTGGTCTAAGTGGAGTTAATGGTCTGCTGGAAGTTCCAGCATGCACTGTGATAGTTATATCAGCATGCAGGAGCACTGGAGCAGAGGGGGCCAGTCTAAAAGATAAGGACTGAACACAGTGCAGGCCAGAGAGACCAGCTGTTTCATGGGATGTGAAAATCTCTAAAGCAGAGAGAAATGATACAAGATTCTCTTTTTGTGCGATGGTGACATTAGCACTATTGGGGAAGCTTGATGGCAACTGATGCAGAAAAAGCAATCGAATTTGTATGAACTTTGATGGTGGACTTGGTTGCAGATCAGGTTCTGAATCCCATGCTGGGCAGATCTATTGTTGCACAGGATTCCTGGCTAATCAGCTACATCAAGTAAATTCTGATTTACTTGGTTCGTGGCTTTGTGATCGACAGTTACCTTCAGGTAGACTTAATGGAAGACCTGAGAAGTTACCAGATGTGTGCTATGCATGGTGGGTGCTGGCGTCTCTAAAGATTATTGGAAGGCTTCATTGAATCAATAGGGAAAAACTGAGGAATTTCATTTTGGCATGTCAAGATAAAGAAATGGGGGGATTTGCCGACAGACCAGGAGATATGGTGGATCCTTTTCATACATTATTTGGAATAGCTGAATTGTCTCCTCTGGGAGAAGAACAGATAAAACCTGTTAATCCAGTCTTTTGCATGCCTGAAGAAGTGCTTCGGAGGGTGAATGTTCAATCTGAACTAGAAACCTAGACTCACCCATGCAAAAGTTACTTAGTGTAGTTGCCATTTCACATTAACTGTTTATATTTTGTATATTGTGTTAAGTTAATTTCAATAAATTATAATTATACATACTGTAAAGTAATGTCTTGGTGTTATGCTCCACTTTAGATTTTCTTGTATTATCTTAAAATTTGCATATTTATATCCATGTCAATGAATTTGCTTCATCTGTATTTGTTGTATAATAACAGTTGCTGTCATACTGTTTGCAAGTTTTAGAATGACAGACCCATATATGTAAGAATTGCATGGAGCTGTGGATGTTGACACTATCCCACTTCTAATCCAGTCTCTTGCTAATGTGCAACTGAAGGACAGGAGGCAATGGCTTGGTTTCCTGCCACCCAAGTAAACCATGATGATTGAAGTGTCTGGCATCTGTATCTGGACTGATCTAGCGCTGGGCTGCTGCAAGCATTTGGAGATTAAGCCAGCAACAGAAAGATTAAGATGTTGTGTTACTCTTCCAAATAAAAACAGCTGTTTAAAAAAAACTCTATGCCCATCAGCAGAAGATTGGATAAGAAAGCTTTGGTTCATCTACTCCATGGAATACTACTCAGCTATTAAAAAAAACAAAATGCAGTTCTTTGTGGCTAAATGGGCCCAACTGGAAACTATAATGCTAAGGGAAATGAGCAAATCCCAAAAGGTTAGATACCACATGTTTGCCTTGATTTAACTTGTAATTTTTGTTTGGTTGTTGGTTATTTTTTGAACCTGTCATTGATACTGTCTCAACCCAGATGTTTCGAAGAATGGAACTTGCATTATTTTTAACATATTGCTTACCCAATACTATGTCAATTAATTCCATAATGTTGTATATTGATACTGAGGTTTCGTTGGGGCTTTTAACTGACCGGAACTTTACTCTGTTAGCCCTATCTTCAGACCAGAGAAGGTCTCCCCAAGAGGCCCTTGAACTTATCTGGACAATAAGACACTGGACTTTATGCTAGGTATATGCTTGCAAGGAAGGAATCTCAACTGAACTTGAACTGTGGTTATGAAGCAAGGTGGAGGAATCCACCATGGGGGGAGGGGCATGGGAGGGGTGGGGGGAATCCCCAGTGCCTATAAAACTGTAACACATAATACAATGTTAATAACAATAAAAAAAACTCTAGAATGAAAATTACAAAACATTAAAGAAAAAGTGGAAGACAACACGTAAAAAATGGAAAAAATCTTCTACATTCATGAATTTGAAGACTTAATATTATCAAAATTTCCATACTATTCAAAGCAATTTATAGATTTAATGTGAACGTAATGTAATGTGATCTCAATCAAAATACCGGGGACATTGTTCTCATATTTAGAAAAGTTATGCCAGAATTTGGTTCAAAACAAAACAAATCCCAAATAACTACTGCATTCTTAAACAAACAAACAAAAAAAGCCAGAGGGATCGCAATACCAAAATTCAGGGCATAGTACAGGGCAGTTAAATCAAAACAGCCTGGCACTGGCACCAAGAGAATAGAATATAAACCCCAGAAATTGACCCACACATCCCCAGCCAACAAATCTTTGGCAAATAAGCTAAAGTTAATCTCTGCAGAACAGACAGTCTAGTCGATGAATGCTGCTGTGACAACTGGATCTACGTATGCACAAGTGATATGACACGTACCTTACCCTTCATGCAAAAAACAACTCAAAATGGATCAAAAATCTAAGTCTATGACCTAATAGCATCAGACTGTATAATAACAAAACAATCCAGTTAATAAATGGACAAAGAATATGAGAAGAAAAGATGGTTCTCAATAGTTAAAATAAAAATGGTAAGTAGATAAATGAAAAAAAATCTAAGGAACACTAGCTATCAGGTAAATGCAAATAAAAACTACAATGAGGGTTCACCTCACATTCAACAATTTAAGAAGAATAAATGCTGGGTAGCATGTTGGCAGAATGTAAACTAGTACAGCCATTATGGAAGACAGCATGGAGATTCTGAAAACAGATCTACCATCCAATCGAGCCATTCCACTCCTGGGAATTTATCAGCATATGAAAGTTGTTTGTACTTCCATGCTTATTGTGGCCCTGAGATATGAAACAACCTGGATGCCTACCAATTGATAGATCAAGAAAATGTGGTAATCATATAGTATGAAGCACTAGTCAGCCATAAAAAATGATGAAATCCTGTCTTTTGCAACAAAATGGATGCAACTGGAAACCACTATGCTTAATGAAATAAGCTAGTTCCCTGAAACACAAATATTGTGCACGTTCCTCATCTATGGTAGCTAATGCACAAAATACAAACAAATGTAATCTATAGGAGCAAAACTGACATGTTGAGGTTTGATTATTGTTTACAGTCCTGGTCTATGCCCTGTACATTGCTTTCTTTTTCTACTTGCTTTTGTTGAATGCTTCATCCAATGCCGTGATCAGCCTGTGATTGTGAAATGAACTGAAATCCTGTCATTGTAAACATTTCTATAGAAGAAATGAGGAAGGAGGAGGGTGTGTGGAGAATGTGGCCAGGAGGGAGTGCTGGGTGGGCAGTCACTATGCTACTAAATCTGTGCTGTGGAATACATGGAATTGGTTCACTTGACAGAGTAATTCTGAAAATAGAAATGCAATAGAAATGTCCAACTTCCCTTTGTGGTGCACAGAATGGAACATCCTACATCATTCACACACCCATGCCTCAATGTGTAAATCCAGTTTTGGGTATGCTCTGACTTAACTGGGTTTAAGGAGTCATGAGTTTCCCAGGATTGGAACTGATCTTGTACTAATGCTTTGGCTTGTATTTAGTTGTTCAGATTTTGTCTGTCTGTGTTTGTTCTGTCTCCTCTTTTCTGCATTCATTGTTACAACACACAGTCTCTCCAATGTTTTACTCTATTTCTTCGTTTCCAAATTAGTGTTGGCATGTCCTTTACCACAGCTCTGGTTTGCACCCTCAGTTCCAAATCCTGTTCTTATCAAAGATGGTTGGGTTTGAGCCAATTCAGTTTTCCTTGTTAGTTCAGGGAATCAGCCATTTGAATGCAAATACGTAAGGCAGGTGGACAGAGTGGTGTTGGTCACACATAATCACTTCTTCTCATGGGCACAGAATCACAGCTTGATCCTTCAGTGCCTGGCCAGAGATCATATTTCTTAGCCTTACTTACTTGAAGCTAGCGTTGACTAAGTTTTGGCCAAAAAGATGTGATCAGATTTTCATTAAGGAAATGAAAGGCTTACTCTCTTCTTCATTTTTTCCATTCCCACTCGATGGGAGACAATGACAGTCAGAGTGGCCTTTGTGGGCCTGGAGATTGAAACCTATCAAGGAGGGCAGATTCTCCCTACCACTTCTGGAATTCTAGATGACAACTAATGTATTTGTGTTGAAACTGCTTGTTTTGGATACTATTTGTTGTAATGACATAGCTTATACTCTGAATAATCCAGCAGCTGTGAAGCTATCACGGCACACAGGAAATCTGTGGGCTGCAGCAAAGACAACAGCATCTGGCAGAAAGATCAGCACCATGGAGAGAGCCAAGGACCACCCTCCACAACCCGGTGCCCCCGCTGTGCCTATCCCTGCTCCCACCCCCAACCAGAGTGCCTTGCTGTGCCTATCCCTGCTCCCCTGCCGCCCCAGTACCTTTTTTAGCACCTTGGAGGTTTCTTTGTTTATTGTTGCATCTTCTCCTTTGTCCTTAAAACAGAAAAAAAAAATAATAATAATCTTTCAGATTATAAGAGAAGCAGATTTTCAAGTTCTTTACATCAGTAGCCTTCAGCTATTTTATTTTTAAATCTTCATTCCCCAGTCATTAACATACCATGTTGGCAGTTATTATCATGGGGAAATAATAATTTCCACAAAACATTGTACACTTAGACACAGCCAAAATGTACACTGTGCTTTTACATATCCACATGGGCCTTTATTATCCATTTACAATAGAGAAAATATGGAAAGCAGCTGAAGTCAGGTGAAAGCTAACATTAGAAGCAGGGGCATGTCAAGGCAGTCAGGCCACTGCAGCCCTCAGAAATCACTGGTGCACTTTGATTCCTGGAATTCAGCAGCCTGGCTTGAATACCTACAGAATTTTATAACAGTCAGAACTTAAGATGTAGGTAGAAGAAAAATCATCAGAGAAATAAAGACAAATTTATAGGGATAATAGAGATTAGAAACTCGAGAAATTGAAGTGCAGGACACAGACTATAGAAGGAAAAGCAAAAAGGAAATGAAGAAGAACAATTAAAAACGACAAAGAAAATAGTCAAGAGAAGGCAGTGAACCAGTCATTGGAATTTCTGAAGAAAATAAAAATAAAAATAATTGAAGAAATATTTAAAGGTACTTCAAGAAACAAGTTTCTGGAGTCACTCTGTAAAATGGAACATGCATCTAAACAGCACAGGTCTTTGCCCTAAAATAGAAAACCTGACAGCCAACAATGAAACATGGACAAGCAAGTTTAAACTAGACCTGTATTACCACAGTGACGGTAGGGGCTAGCATGCAGCAGATTCGGGGCTATTTTAAAAATCCTTTCTTCACAAGGACATCCGCCTTGTTCAGTGTGCATCACAGATGTAATGATTAAGTGTTATTAGGGGCAGGTGATGCAGAGCAGAGGGTTACGTTGCAGCTTGGCATCCTACATTTCATATCAGCGACTCTGCTTCCGATCCAGCTTCTTGTTAATGGGAGAAGGGGGCCCTCTTCGAAACGGTACATTGAGTTTAAGAGGCTTTTATCTGCTGGCAGTGAGGGTTGTGACAAAGTGACCCGTTATCTAGCAGCAACAGAGTATTCGGCTTACTGATTCACAGACAAGGGCAGAGGTCATCTCAGAAATCCATTCTTTAGTATTGCGGTTGATGCAGCAAATTAGATACTGCCTGTTTTACCAGGACATTTCTACCACACTGTCCATACTTAATCAACAGGCTGTGTCCCACTAAACATGACTTCACAACAATCTCTTGCTTCCACGCAGTTCTCAAAGAGTCAGGTTATGCAGATAGAGGGGAAAAGAGTCTGGCTCCTTATTACAGGATGCTCACAGGCAGGCACAGTGAGAAGCAGCAGCTCTGGTGTCAGAGTCCCCACACCCTCACTTGCAGATTCCTGATGGAGAGCCCAAGGCTGCCTGATGTACTCCTTGAACCCCACCTCCTGCCACGTGCCACTGCAGGGTCTGTGGTACGTGCTGAGTCACAGCCACCCCAGCACCCTCACGCAGCTTTCCCTTACCTGTCGTATTAGAAGCTTGGTTGCTCCCAGTCTGTGCTTCTTGGCCTCCACTTGGGGAGCACATGACACAGGTGCAATTCCCATGTTCAGGTGCACGCAAATGCAGCTCTGCTCCTAAATTGTGACATGTAAAGAAGTTTCATTTTTGACCCGTCTCCCCACAGATCCTTTCTACCCCCCAACATTAGGGGCCCCCTCCTCTCCATTCCTCATCAAGAAGGAATCCCTTTCCTCTCTATGTTCCCCACTGTTTCTACCCCCCTCTCCGCTTTGTGAATAATTTAGAGGATTTCAACTTGAAGAAACGGATAGTGCACATTTTGAAGAAAGAGCCCTGGAGGAACACAGCCTGGCTTTAGGGGAAAGATGAGGTTTTGGGGCAGTAGCCTAGTGGCTAAAGTCCTTCCCTTGAAAGCGCCAAGATCCCATAAGGATGCCAGTTCTAATCCTGGCAGCTCCACTTCCCAGCTCCCTGCCTGTGGCCTGGGAAAGCAGTCGAGGACAATCCAATGCCTTGGGATGCTGCACCCATGTGGGAGACCCAGAAAAAGCTCCAGGTTCCTGGCCTCAGAGCAGTGCAACTCCAGCCGTTGAGGCCACTTCTGCAGTGAATCAACGGACGGAAGATCTTCCTCTCTGTCTGTCCTCCTCTCTGTATATCTGACTTTCCAATAAAAATAAATAAATCTTAAAAAAAAAGGATGAGGTTTTGGGAGTGTTGGGTTTGGAACTGGAGTGAGGTTCTTTGTAATCCAGGTGAGTCGCAGGAGTAGCTGTGACACCGAGACACACCTGACTGACAACTCCTGGCTGTTGTGATCACTCCCAGGTGCTTTGGTCTCGTGCTCATCCCAGATCCCGTGGTTTCTCCATCTGTTCTCTCCTTTCATACTACTGCCCCGTCCCTGTCACCACTGTTCTTTAACTCTCTCCATAGCTCTCATCATGTATCTCATCTCTGCGTCTCTCCATCCATCATCCCATACGTCTTGTTTCTGCTTAGTTCTCATTGTATTAGTGGAGTGGTTGTCTTCCTACCGCTGTTTCCCTTTCTCTTCTCTCTTCAATGATAGCTCTCTCTCAAGCTCATCTTTATGTTAACCTTTATTGATAAATTTATTTACTTTTATCTGAAAGTCAAAGAGATCTAGACAGAGATCTTTCATTTGCAGGCGCGCCTTCCAAAGACCCCAAACAGCAGGAGCCAAGCTAGACTGAGGTCAGGGGCCTTAACTCCATCTGGGTCTCCCATATGACTAGCCAGGACACTGTTGATTGTGGCCAGACTGACCTATGTCCAGAGCCGCTCGCCTGTCACTGAATCATCAAAAGCAATCCACCAGTGCTGGGAACTAACTGGAGACCAATAGGGGACCCACACATGAGCTGATCATGCAGTGGTCTTCCCCAGCTTTTAATCCAGATTCACAGAATTTAGCCTTTACCCCCTACACACTCAGGGACCATGGGAATCAAGCCCCAGACGCTTGGTTCCTTCCCTTTGCACTTGTAATAAACACCTGATTTTTTCCAGCACTGCAGTGTCAATCATTGGCTTGCTGTGCCTCAGGCAGGTGGATCCAGTTTAGGGAATGCTATGGTGGCTGCCCCCTACCATTCTGGGAATGTTTAATAGCAATGGGAAACTGGGAAATGCTGAAATAACACAGCAAGAGGGGTTCTGCCTGGAACTGACGACCTGTGTGGGTAAGCTGAGAAAACGTCATCCCCCATTGGGCATCCTGCTCTGTGTCGGACTCTGGCTTCTCACACTGCATCATCTTTCTTCTTTGACCTGTCCCTTTAAGTATGTATCTTTGCTGGCTTATGGCCTCGCTTTTCTCTTAGGGGAACCCAAGAAGGCTGACACTGAAGGCAGATCTTCAGCTTGGTCACGTCCCTGACAAATAGGGCTCCATCTTCCCCTTGTGTAAAAAGCCTGTAGACTGCTTACTTGAGACAAAAGCTAAGTTTCTATTGTATTTGAGTCATTGATTTCTCTGGGTTTATATGAGCCTGCCAGCGAAATGCAAAGGCTAAATTATGAACTCAAATTTGTGTTTTACTTTGAAGGCAATAGCAAAGAATAGAATGAATCTCCTTTAGAAAATACTGTTTGTTGATAACCATGAAGTTATTATTTTCTTCAACCTCTTTTCCTAAGCTGCTTCTTAAATGTAGATGAGTTGTTGAAATCCATGGGCTCTGTAAGCAGGAGAATCATTATTTGGACACAAAAAACCTTAGCATTCTATGACAGTTCACATGCAGACAAGATTGTCATCATCATAAAAACTTGATTAATTTTTCCCCTTCCTACTGAGGGAGGGAAATGACCAGGTTCCAAGGGAAATATCAAGAAAAAGGACAATGCAGGAAAATCGAAAAACAAAAGCTAAAACTGTTTTATTCTTTCAAGCAAAATTGCCTATTTATCTGCTTTAAATGCCAGCTTAGAAGCAGCTAGCCCAAAGACAGCTACTTACCTGTATGAGATTAAAGACCAACCCAGGACAAGTGCAGGGAGAAGGCAGCAGCCTGAGAAACACGTATGCCTTGTGTTGGCCACCCCGTGGTCGGAGTGCCCAGTCATCGGGGAATCTCTGAGCTGAGTGCTTTCCAGAGGCCAGCTTCCAACCTCCTTTGATAAATTTATACTCAATGCCTTTGTGAGTTTAATCAAATCTGTTGTCCAAGGCTTAAAGCACCTTCACACCCACCTACACTTGTGTGGAATCTTGTACTTGAGGCCCAGGGACAGGATTTCAGGATCCTATCCCCTTTTCCTTTTATTGTTTGTCTAGGTAAATTCGTCAACGACCCTTTAACAATCACGAGGTCTAGTTTTCTCATCTATAAAGCCAGGATAGCTTGACTACCCTACTTCGTTGTTAAGATTTTTGTGATTACAAAATGAAGCTTTGCATAAGAAAATACTGCTAGGAAAATCACAATGTAAGACAATGCTTACACTATAATTGAAACCCTTTTATCCACGTTAATTAAATAACAAATTATCCTTTGATGACCTTTGAAGCTTGTGACTAATGATGATCTCATCAACAAATAGTGGAACACCGTGCTTGCTATGATTTATAAAATGCAAGAGGTGGTGAAAGAGAACAACTCAACAGTACTAACAGATAGGATCAGGTGTGGTAGACAAGATCATCATTTTGATACGACCTGGGCAGGGAGTCAGTGAACAAAAAGCTGAGAGGTTTCTAGCAGTATCTGCACCTTACTTCTGCATTATCTGAACAAAATAGGACAAAAATCATTCTAAGCCTATTCAGTACACCCACTTTCCCATGATGCACTTGAGTTTCCTCCATCACAAAGTAGGATACCATGATGAACACATGCTTACTGACCTTCGCAGAGAAATGCTCCAGGTTCTTTGCAGAGTTCTCCTCCCTCTCTTCATTTCTCCCTCCATTATTCTTCTCTCTCCCTTATTCCCCCTCCATGTTTCACACATACATATCCTGAAACTCATCCTTGTTTGTATATTCAACTAGAGAACCACCCCTTACCCAATACACAAAGCCACGGAACGGGTGAGTTGCATTTCTCTTACACTCTCTTCTCTGAATGTGCACCATCTGTTTAATCTCTTTAGATAAGTATGTCCTGCTCCTATTCTTGCACTTATAACTGTGCTTTTGTTTTAAATTCATATCTTATGCTGAGACAAACACTTAGAATAGATCCATAAATATATATATATATATTATAAATATATATATATATAATATATATATATATATGAAACAACTCCTTATAGACTTAAAGGGAGATAGAGATGAACTCATGATAATTCTTGGAGATCTGAATACTCCATTAACATCATTAGATAGATAATGAGACAAAAGCTCAAAAGAGAAGCTACAGAGCTTGCACAAACAATAGAACAACTGGACCTGGTAGACATAGATAGAATATTTCATCCTAAGGCCGCAGATTATACTTTTTCAGCAGTGCATGGCACCTTCTCTAGGACAGACCACATGATAGGACACAAATCAAGTTTAACTAACTACAAAAAATCAGAATCATACCATGCACCTTCTCAGATCATCACAGAATGCGACTGGAAATCAACAACTCAAAATGCCCCAGGAAATATGTAAATTCCTGGAGGTTGAACAATATGCTATTAAACGAGCAATAGGTTAGAGAAGAAATCAAAGACGAGATCAAAAAATTTATGGAAACCAATGAAAACTCAGATACAACGGTCCAAAACTTGCGGGACCCTGCCAAAGCAGTGTTACATGGTAAGCTTATTGCAATTAGTGCTCACGTCAAGGCACAAGAAAGGCACCAAATACAGGAATTAAACACACACCTCCAGGAATTGGAAAAACAGCAACAGAATGACCCCACAAACAAGAGGAAACAAGAAATTATCAAAACAAGGGAACAAAAAAATCAAATAGAAACCAAAAGGACTATACACAAAATCAATGAATCAAACAGATGTTTTCTCGAGAAGATAAATAAAATAGACACCCCACTGGCCCGATTAACAAAGAGAAAGCAAGAATTAGCAGCATCAAAGATGACAAAGGCAACATAACAACAGACACTGCAACCATTAAGAAAATAATCAGAAATTACTACAAAGAACTGTACTCCAAAAAATCAGGTAACCATTTGGAAATGGAAAGGTTCCTAGACTCCCACCACTTACCAAAACTCACCTCAGAAGCAACAGAAGACCTGAATAAACCCATAACTGAAGCAGAGATTGAATCAGTGATTAAGGATCTCCCAACAAAGAAAAGCCCAGGCCCAGGTGGCTTTACCGCAAAATTCTACAAAACATTCCAAGCAGAGCTAATCCCAATCCTCCACAAGTTTTTCAAAACAACAGAAAAGGAAGCAACCCTTCCAAACTCATTCTATGAAGCCAATATCACTTTAATCCCAAAACCGGATAGAGAATTAACAGAGAAGGAGAACTACAGACTGATCTCCCTAATGAACATTAACGCCAAGATTCTCAATAAAATCCTAGCCAACAGAATTCAAAAAAACATCAGACAGATCATACACCCAGACCAAACAGGATTCATCCAGGGAATGCAGGCATGGTTCAACATACGGAAATCCATAAACGTGATACACCACATCCAAAAACTGAAGAACAAAACCACGTAATAGTATCAATAGATGCAGAAAAAGCCCTCGACAAAATCCAACATCACTTTATGTTAAAAACCCTAACCAGGGTTGGCATAGAAGGAACAATCCACAACATAATCAAAGCAATATACGAAAACCCAACGCCAGCATCATACTGAATGGAGAAAAATCGAATCCCTTTCCACTGAGATGCGGAACAAGACAAGGATGTCCGATATCCCCGCTGCTGTTGGGGGCACTAACCATTTCCTGCCCTGTGATTGGCCCTTTGCCCTGATTGGTGTGCATTGGTTATCTTTAAGTTGATTGGTCAGGTTTGACAGATAAGCAGGGGGCTTGGCGGGGGAGGGGCTGGAGCGTAACGGTCCTAACGGTCCTAACGGTCACAACAGAGTCAACGGACACAGCAGAAGATCGGAATAAAGTGCCTTGGAGACTCTTTCAAGTATCAGGTGATTTCTTCCGTGGGACAGGAGGACCCCCAATATCTGGTGCCGTGACTCGGATAGAAGATATCTGGTACCGTGACTCAGATAGAAGATATCTGGTGCCGTGAATCAGATAGAAGATAACTGGCACTGTGAATCGGATAGAAGTCAGCTGGTGAACCCCAGGACGGTAAGCTGAGCAGATAGCTCAGGGAGCCGCTTATAGCAGGGGAATTAGTTTACAACTGAGCTTTTTGCTCAGGAAGCCACAGCAGCAGGGGGCCCATTTAAGTTGAGGTTTCAGGTTAGCTCAGGGAGCCGCTGATAGCAGCAGGGACGTGCATGTCAAGTTCGCAGGTTAGCGACGAGTCAAGTTCGCAGGGTAGCGACGAGTCAAGTCAATCAAGTTCGCAGGGTAGCGAGGAGTCAAGTTAATTAAGTTTGCGGGGTAGCAAAGAGTCAAGTTAGTTAAGTTCGCGGGTTAGCGACGAGTCAAGTTCGCGGATTAGTGACGAGTCAAGTTCGCGGGGTAGCGACGAGTCAAGTTAGTCAAGTTCACAGGGTGGCGACCATTAAAGCTGGGGTCTAGCAGCTATTCAGATTCATTCAGGTTCACCAACGATCGTATTTACCGCCCATTTACGATTGCATTTACGGCCCATTCATGATCAATCCCGGTTTGCTGCCATTCAGGGTCGCGGTTTACCGCCATTTAGGGTCGGGTTTACCGCCCATTCAGGTTCGCGGTTTAGCAAGCCCATTCAAGTTCGTGGTTAACGATCAGTCAGATGATCGGTCAAGTTTGCAGGTAAGCGGTGATCAGAGATGTTAGAAATATGGCCAATTTAACTTCTTCAGTGCACGTGCAGCCTTTATTGCAGAAACTGCTGACGGTGCTGTTGTTTTTGCAAACTGTGCAGAGGATCCCCCTGTGGTTTCTGGATGAGGGCCTTTTGATCCTGCTGCAATGGGAGCACTTAGGCAGAGACTTATCTAAGGCAGAACACCAGGAGCCCCTTTCTCCAGGAACAGTCAGGATCTGGACATTGATTAAGTCTTGCCTGACAGATGGCACTGATAAATTCAGAGGACATATACAGGAAGGTGAGAAAGTCTTATGGAAACGCAAAAAAAAAAACAAAAAAACTCAGAATCGATGGTTTAAAGACTCTTAATGATTTCCAACAGGTATTGGGGTATATTAATTGGATCCGACCATATTTTTGTATATCTCATTGCCTTCAGGCTTTTGCAGCCTGGGGCGTCCTCCAGTGTTATAAGACTGATAATAGACCTGCCTATATAGCCAAAGCATTTGATAAGTTTTGTTCTGAATTTGCGATTAAACACTCCATTGGCATCCCATATAATCCCACAGGCCAGGCTGTGGTAGAGCGTGCCCATGCAACTCTCAAAGCATTATTAATAAAACAAAAAGGGGGAGTAGGAGCCACCCTATATCCCAATAGTCCTAAACATCAATTGGCTTTAGTTACTTATATTTTTAATTTTTTGATTCTGGATTTGGATGGCCATTCTGCTGCCGAACACCACGCTGTTGGCGCAGGCCCCTGCAAAGATTGGGTGATGTGGAAGGATGTTTTAACAAAACAATGGATGGGCCCACATCCTGTCTTACAACGGACGCGAGGAGCGCTTTGTGTTTTTCCGCAGGATTCTGACGGACTGGTGTGGGTGCCAGAACGTTTGACGCGAGTGATAAGAAAGCCGGAGCAAGATGAATCTGTGGACGTGGTGGATGCTGACCAGCCTGATGTTCATTCAGATACCGAGAGGAGACAGCCAGAATCTCCAGCTAAAACTGCACCATAAAAGGGGTGCAGCAAATATTGCCTTGCTGTCTAGGGCCTTGGAAATGGCCCCCAGAATGGACTGCTGTCAAAGTACTGTGACTCCTAGAAGAGTAGCACCTGATCTTGCTGTTTCCTACCTGTTCAAATTCTGCCTTTGTGAGGTATAACTATACACATGGTAACCCTGTTCAATCTGTTTCTGCTCAGTCTTGGAATGTCTGGGTACTTTGCACTAGTAGGGGTGGGTGTTCAGATATATCAGCTTTTGCATTTATTGATAAGGTAGTGGTAAGAAATTGTAATTATAATAGTAATAGTTTGAGAATATGGGAAGAAGATGTTACAGTTAATTGCAGTTGTGATGTTATCTATAATGCTATTTATGTATGTGTACAAGCTCCATTTATGTTTATTGTTTCCATGAGTGCTAGTGTTACCCTTTTGAATTGCTCTGTAGTTAAGTGAGCCCTTAACCAGTGTTGGAATGGCTCTGGCACTGCGGTGCTGGTACGCATTCCACAACTTATTTCCATCATATGGGGACCTCCTGTGTGCTTAGTCTACCTGGAATGTGTGTCACTCCCTCTATTGTTGCCAATGGCTCCCGAGCATTGAATTTGTCCAGAGAGTTATCCGCTATGCTATCCCCTAATGGAAGCTGGTCCATACGATTCGATAATTTGACATACGAACTAAGATCACAAATTATAGCCATAAATAGCACGAAAGTAGAGATTGCCACAGTAAAGCAATGGACAAATTGCATATTAAAGGATCTTTCCTTTGCACACCAATGGGCCGGTATAGTAGCCCTGGGCCTTATCTTATTAATTATCATTCTTTGGGGTCTGTGGATGCTTCATCCTTGAGCACAGCATCAGCAGCAGTAACAGCAGCTGCTAGTGCAAGCTGTGTTTGCCCTTTACAACAGAGAGTCCCCAGAAGTCTGGCTAGGCATGCTGGACCGGTAGCCAGAGATGGGTAAGTATCCAATATGGCTTCACCAACCTAAGACAGGCGCCACATTCCTAGACACGTGGTTAGCCCAGGACAGGTAAGGGGAGCCCAACCTCGGAACACCTAAGACAGGCACTGTCCCTTGCTTAATAAAACAAGAAGGGGGAGCTGTTGGAGGCACTAACCATTTCCTGCCCTGTGATTGGCCCTTTGCCCTGATTGGTGTGCATTGGTTATCTTTAAGTTGATTGGTCAGGTTTGACAGATAAGCAGGGGGCTTGGCGGGGGAGGGGCTGGAGCGTAACGGTCCTAACGGTCCTAACGGTCACAACAGAGTTAACGGACACAGCAGAAGATCGGAATAAAGTGCCTTGGAGACCCTTTCAAGTATCAGGTGATTTCTTCCGTGGGACGGGAGGACCCCCAATACGCTGCTATTCAACATAGTCCTAGAAGTGCTTGCAGAGGCCATAAGACAAGACAAAGAAATCAAAGGAATCCAAATGGGAAATGAAGAAGTCAAGCTTTCACTATTCGCAGATGACATGATCCTTTACATAGAAGAACCAAGAGACTCAATACAGAGACTGCTAGAACTTATATGAGAGTTTGGTAGAGTGGCAGGGTACAAAATGAATGAACAAAAATCAACAGCCATAGTGTACGCAAACAGCCCCAAGATGGAAAAAGATCTAACCAGCAAGTTACCATTCAAAATAACAGAGAAAAGCATGAAGTATCTAGGAATAAATTTAACCAAAAGCGTAGGAGACTTTTTTGAAGAAAATTACAAAACACTTAAAAAACAAATTGAACAAGACCTCAAAAGATGGAGCAACATCCCATGCTCCTGGATAGGCAAAATTCATATCCTTAAAATGTTTATACTACCAAAAACAATATATACTTTCAATGCAATCCCAATCAAGCAACCCAAAACATTCTTCATTGAATTAAAAAAAAATGATACATAGGTTCATCTGGAAACACAAAAAATCATGAATAGCTAGAACCATTCTGGAGAATAGGAACTTATCGGGGGAATCACAATTCTGGACCTCTGGACATACTATACAGCAGTGGTTATCAAAACAGCCTGGTACTGGCACAAAGCTAGAAAAGAGGATCAATGGAACAGAATAGAAACAACAGAAGGAAACCCACATAGATACAGCCAATTAATCTTCGACAAAAAGACAGACGACAACCCAAACAAATGGGAAGTTCTATTCAACAAATGCTGTTGGGACAACTGGATGATAGCCTGTAGAAACAAGATGATAGGGCATACACTATACACTATACACTATATATCTCACTATACACTAAGATCAAATCTAAATGGATAAAAGACTTAAACCTACACCCAGAAAGCTTCAAACTTTTGGAAGAAAATGTAGGAAACACACTACAAGATCTAGGTGTAGGCCCTGACTTCCTAAAAAGGACTCCAAAGGCAATAGCCATCAAGACCAAAATAAACAAATGGGACTTCATCAAACTAAGAAGCTTCTGTACAGCAGGGGAAACCATCGACAAAGTAAAAAAGCAACCCACAGAATGGGAGAAGATCTTTGCACACTACATAGGTATAGGGGGCTAATCTCCAGAATATACAAAGATCTCCAGAACAACCAAAACACCGAAACAAACAAACCACTCAAGAAATGGGCACAGGAAATGGGCAGACGCGTCACAAAAGAACAAACCCAAATGGCAAACAAACATATGAAAAAATGCTCAAGTTCCCTGGCAATAAGGGAAATCCAGATGAAGACAACAATGAGGTACCAACTAATGCCAGAAAGGATGGCACACAAACAGAAACTACCAACAACACTTGCTGGTGAGGATGTGAGGAAAAGGGAACCCTACTCCACTGTTGGTGGGACTGCAAACTTGTACAGCTTCTAAGGAAATCAGTATGGAAGATACTAAATCAATTGAAAATCAGCATATCATATGACTCAGCAAATAGCACTCCTAGGAATATATCCAAAACACCTGTTTTACGAGAAACCAACATGCACCCCTATGTTTATAGCAGCACAATCAGTAATTGCAAAAACCTGGAAGCAACCAAAATGCCCATCAACAGAGGTCTGGATAAGAAAGCTATGGTTCATATACTCCATGGAATACTACTCAGCTATCAAAAAAAAGAAAAATGAAATGCAGTTCTTTGTGGCCAAATGGGCCCAATTGGAATCCATTATGCTAAGAGAAATGAACCAATCCCAAAAGGTTAAATACCACATGTTTGCCTTAATCTGAGATGAAAAGTTGTTAATCTGGAAAATAATACCTACACATTGTAACATTATTGCAACCTCTGAAAACATGTATCCAATGCAATGAGACAATGCATTGTAACCTATAATACAACAATTAATGTGAGTCAGAATGCTTATGATCTACATCAAAGAACTGTAAAACCTAAAACACTCTTAATACCCTATGTTACTCCGTAATGGGGAGGGAATGCAGAGAAATCTTCCATCTCCCTAAAAAGTGAGAGGAAGACGTGAAATATAGCCTATCAGGATCAAATCTGATAACCCATAGACAACAAACTTGAGTCAGCACTAGACAATGTAAAGCTACACAGGCATAAGGGGGGAATCGGGAGCGACCCTGTAAGCCTCTTAACAGGAGGTCATGCATATGGAGCACGGTAAGACCGCAGAGTGGAGCAGGAGGTCAGGAAGAGGCTCGCATCCCAACCCTGAAGACTCCCAGACACTCACCAAGGACCATCAACACGGACACCAAGGACTACATCCCAACCGCTAAGGAGACCACGGGGAGGCTGAGAACTCTGAGGTCACCCACCCCCATTTGGAGCCTCCACAGGGGATGGAAGAAGTCCAAACTCTGCAGTACAGAAACCAGCACCATGGGAACGATCCCAGGAGCCCTGAGCGATCTGCAGAAACAGAAGAATAATAAACTTCCTTCGGGACTAGAGAGGTGAGCTCTCTCTGGTCCTAGCCTGGCTCTGGCTCTGTGACCCTACCCTCTCACGCGGTGACCATTAGGATCGCTCCAGTAACACCTCGAAACAAACAAACAAATATATAAACAAACAAAAAAATCTAGAATGGAGAGACAACAAAATGGAAAGCTTAGAATCAGACGGGCAACGGCCAGCGTGGAACCAAACATGCCTCACTAGGTGGGACACAAAGATTAATTACGCCTCACTAGGGTATTGGGGATTTCTCTGCACACCCATCCTAAAAAAATGTACTGTACCTAAACTGATACCCGTATGGAATCAGGATGAATACAAACCAAAACTGAAATGTCTATAAAGAAGTCACAGGATGTAGTTAAGAAACAGCATTTTCCTATCAATATGCTATTAATCCACACCTTATCAATTAATGCCATAGTGTGGTAAATGGCTGTTGAAGTTATGTCAGGACCTTCAAATGAGAGGGATGATGATTTGCTAGTTTACTTTCAGACCAGAGATGGTCTCACCAAGAACTCTTTGAACCCACGAGGAAAATGAGACACTGGACTTTACCTTGGTAAATACTTACAAAAAAAAGACCTCAACTTAATTTGGACTGTGCTAAGGCAGCAAGGTAGAGAACTCCACAATGGGGAAAAGGTTCGGAGATGGGGGGGGGGTTCCCACTGCTCATAACACTTTATAACATAAGAAATGCAACTAATAAAATACATTTAAAAAACAAAATAAAATCCTATACATACATACATATATATATGTATGTGCTATATGGACATAGCACAAAAATATCTAAGAAATTACAAAACTGGCACCAACGCATGCTGTAGACAGGACTGAGATAACTCAACATTCTCACAAGCGTTTCTGTTGCTCGTTTTGCAAAGCAAATAAACACAGAATCCGAGACGCTAGCCTTGTCTTTACTCCCTTATGCAACTGTGAGGGAAGACCGCCTGACACTTACGTGATTGGGTTTTATCATTTGGAAATAAAGATGATAATGTCCGTGCCTCTTATCATCCAAAATTGGTGCAAAGAGAAAAAGGAACTATTATTTATGCAAATCTCTTGACAAATCACTGTATACGCCATGACTCACGGGAGAACCGTCAAAAACAAAACTTGGGGTCCAGAGAGCTTGAGCTGTCTACTGCTGCTCCCACCCGCTGGCTGGTGAGTTCTCTTCTGCCACTGTTCAAAGCTTTGGATCAGGTGACAATGTGACCTTCCCACAGGGAATATTAGCTTTCTGTCCTCCATAGACACCACTGCATATATCCAAAACCTTGTAGACATAGAAATGAACCTTAAAGACAAATGCATCATTTTGCTATCCTATCCCTACATACATCCAAAGCATGGTCCAATCCTCAAGAATAAATTCTTGCAATTTTCATTCCCTGCATTTCCTAAAAGAGTCGAGTAGCATGAATGCAGATGATGGGATTCCCAGCATAGGCTGGAACCATCGTAGACAATAGACCAGAATCCAACACTTAGGGAAACATGACTCTGCATTCTGACTCCCGCCGCCCAAGCCTTGCCGGCCCTTCCTTACCAGGCTCACCTCCCGCGGTTGAAGTGGAGGCTTCTGGGGGCTCGTCTTCATGGGTGAGCGCTTCAGATTCTTCGCTGTGGATGACTGCACAAAGGAGCAAAACTCTCCCTTAGTCTCGAGTGGCAGCAAAGAGCATCATCAGAACACCCAAGAGGCTGAGGGAACTCAGTCCCTGGCTGATGCCTTGAATGTGTGGGACTGGCAGGTGCTTGCAGGCCCTAAGCCGAAAGCTAACCAGTGACGCAGAGTGGGCAGCTTCACCAAGCCCACCAGAATCTTCCACCTCCACCCTCACTCCATGTCTGTCCCCACACTCACACTTGCCTCTCACTCCTATGTTAGCTTTCTACTGGGTTCTACACCCGACTGTCCCATTCTCCTGTCCTGGCACCCGTGTCTCCCTACACCTGTTCGTCTTGCTGCTGCTTTGTTCTCCACACTCACGGATTCCTGGTTGTTGTCCCAGTTACTTGACGCCTAGCCCCTTGCCTGCCTCTCTTTATTGAAAATAGTCTCTCTGGCGTCAATACTCACGACCTCCATTTCTCTGAATCTCAGGCACGTGGGGAAAATCCAATAGGCGTGTGGGGAAATCCCAACCCATGTCGGAAATCCAATAGGAAATGAGTGAGCTCAGAGTTCACAGCCTCTGAGGGCATTCATTAAAATGCCATTCTTCTGCAACCTCAGACCAGGTAACATTTGCATTAGTTTTTAGGTTTCTCCCTAGTGTGTTTTAAGGTGTGCTTCTAGAATCCTATATACATACATACATATATATGTATGTATGTGCTATATGGACATAACACAAAAATATCTAAGAAATTACAAAACTGGCACCAACGCATGCTGTAGACAGGACTGAGATAACTCAACATTCTCACAAGCGTTTCTGTTGCTCGTTTTGCAAAGCAAATAAACACAGAATCCGAGACGCTAGCCTTGTCTTTACTCCCTTATGCAACTGTGAGGGAAGACCGCCTGACACTTACGTGATTGGGTTTTATCATTTGGAAATAAAGATGATAATGTCCGTGCCTCTTATCATCCAAAATTGGTGCAAAGAGAAAAAGGAACTATTATTTATGCAAATCTCTTGACAAATCACTGTATACGCCATGACTCACGGGAGAACTGTCAAAAACAAAACTTGGGGTCCAGAGAGCTTGAGCTGTCTACTGCTGCTCCCACCCGCTGGCTGGTGAGTTCTCTTCTGCCACTGTTCAAAGCTTTGGATCAGGTGACAATGTGACCTTCCCACAGGGAATATTAGCTTTCTGTCCTCCATAGACACCACTGCATATATCCAAAACCTTGTAGACATAGAAATGAACCTTAAAGACAAATGCATCATTTTGCTATCCTATCCCTACATACATCCAAAGCATGGTCCAATCCTCAAGAATAAATTCTTGCAATTTTCATTCCCTGCATTTCCTAAAAGAGTCGAGTAGCATGAATGCAGATGATGGGATTCCCAGCATAGGCTGGAACCATCGTAGACAATAGACCAGAATCCAACACTTAGGGAAACATGACTCTGCATTCTGACTCCCGCCGCCCAAGCCTTGCCGGCCCTTCCTTACCAGGCTCACCTCCCGCGGTTGAAGTGGAGGCTTCTGGGGGCTCGTCTTCATGGGTGAGCGCTTCAGATTCTTCGCTGTGGATGACTGCACAAAGGAGCAAAACTCTCCCTTAGTCTCGAGTGGCAGCAAAGAGCATCATCAGAACACCCAAGAGGCTGAGGGAACTCAGTCCCTGGCTGATGCCTTGAATGTGTGGGACTGGCAGGTGCTTGCAGGCCCTAAGCCGAAAGCTAACCAGTGACGCAGAGTGGGCAGCTTCACCAAGCCCACCAGAATCTTCCACCTCCACCCTCACTCCATGTCTGTCCCCACACTCACACTTGCCTCTCACTCCTATGTTAGCTTTCTACTGGGTTCTACACCCGACTGTCCCATTCTCCTGTCCTGGCACCCGTGTCTCCCTACACCTGTTCGTCTTGCTGCTGCTTTGTTCTCCACACTCACGGATTCCTGGTTGTTGTCCCAGTTACTTGACGCCTAGCCCCTTGCCTGCCTCTCTTTATTGAAAATAGTCTCTCTGGCGTCAATACTCACGACCTCCATTTCTCTGAATCTCAGGCACGTGGGGAAAATCCAATAGGCGTGTGGGGAAATCCCAACCCATGTCGGAAATCCAATAGGAAATGAGTGAGCTCAGAGTTCACAGCCTCTGAGGGCATTCATTAAAATGCCATTCTTCTGCAACCTCAGACCAGGTAACATTTGCATTAGTTTTTAGGTTTCTCCCTAGTGTGTTTTAAGGTGTGCTTCTAGAATCCTATATACATACATACATATATATGTATGTATGTGCTATATGGACATAACACAAAAATATCTAAGAAATTACAAAACTGGCACCAACGCATGCTGTAGACAGGACTGAGATAACTCAACATTCTCACAAGCGTTTCTGTTGCTCGTTTTGCAAAGCAAATAAACACAGAATCCGAGACGCTAGCCTTGTCTTTACTCCCTTATGCAACTGTGAGGGAAGACCGCCTGACACTTACGTGATTGGGTTTTATCATTTGGAAATAAAGATGATAATGTCCGTGCCTCTTATCATCCAAAATTGGTGCAAAGAGAAAAAGGAACTATTATTTATGCAAATCTCTTGACAAATCACTGTATACGCCATGACTCACGGGAGAACTGTCAAAAACAAAACTTGGGGTCCAGAGAGCTTGAGCTGTCTACTGCTGCTCCCACCCGCTGGCTGGTGAGTTCTCTTCTGCCACTGTTCAAAGCTTTGGATCAGGTGACAATGTGACCTTCCCACAGGGAATATTAGCTTTCTGTCCTCCATAGACACCACTGCATATATCCAAAACCTTGTAGACATAGAAATGAACCTTAAAGACAAATGCATCATTTTGCTATCCTATCCCTACATACATCCAAAGCATGGTCCAATCCTCAAGAATAAATTCTTGCAATTTTCATTCCCTGCATTTCCTAAAAGAGTCGAGTAGCATGAATGCAGATGATGGGATTCCCAGCATAGGCTGGAACCATCGTAGACAATAGACCAGAATCCAACACTTAGGGAAACATGACTCTGCATTCTGACTCCCGCCGCCCAAGCCTTGCCGGCCCTTCCTTACCAGGCTCACCTCCCGCGGTTGAAGTGGAGGCTTCTGGGGGCTCGTCTTCATGGGTGAGCGCTTCAGATTCTTCGCTGTGGATGACTGCACAAAGGAGCAAAACTCTCCCTTAGTCTCGAGTGGCAGCAAAGAGCATCATCAGAACACCCAAGAGGCTGAGGGAACTCAGTCCCTGGCTGATGCCTTGAATGTGTGGGACTGGCAGGTGCTTGCAGGCCCTAAGCCGAAAGCTAACCAGTGACGCAGAGTGGGCAGCTTCACCAAGCCCACCAGAATCTTCCACCTCCACCCTCACTCCATGTCTGTCCCCACACTCACACTTGCCTCTCACTCCTATGTTAGCTTTCTACTGGGTTCTACACCCGACTGTCCCATTCTCCTGTCCTGGCACCCGTGTCTCCCTACACCTGTTCGTCTTGCTGCTGCTTTGTTCTCCACACTCACGGATTCCTGGTTGTTGTCCCAGTTACTTGACGCCTAGCCCCTTGCCTGCCTCTCTTTATTGAAAATAGTCTCTCTGGCGTCAATACTCACGACCTCCATTTCTCTGAATCTCAGGCACGTGGGGAAAATCCAATAGGCGTGTGGGAAATCCCAACCCATGTCGGAAATCCAATAGGAAATGAGTGAGCTCAGAGTTCACAGCCTCTGAGGGCATTCATTAAAATGCCATTCTTCTGCAACCTCAGACCAGGTAACATTTGCATTAGTTTTTAGGTTTCTCCCTAGTGTGTTTTAAGGTGTGCTTCTAGAATCCTATATACATACATACATATATATGTATGTATGTGCTATATGGACATAACACAAAAATATCTAAGAAATTACAAAACTGGCACCAACGCATGCTGTAGACAGGACTGAGATAACTCAACATTCTCACAAGCGTTTCTGTTGCTCGTTTTGCAAAGCAAATAAACACAGAATCCGAGACGCTAGCCTTGTCTTTACTCCCTTATGCAACTGTGAGGGAAGACCGCCTGACACTTACGTGATTGGGTTTTATCATTTGGAAATAAAGATGATAATGTCCGTGCCTCTTATCATCCAAAATTGGTGCAAAGAGAAAAAGGAACTATTATTTATGCAAATCTCTTGACAAATCACTGTATACGCCATGACTCACGGGAGAACTGTCAAAAACAAAACTTGGGGTCCAGAGAGCTTGAGCTGTCTACTGCTGCTCCCACCCGCTGGCTGGTGAGTTCTCTTCTGCCACTGTTCAAAGCTTTGGATCAGGTGACAATGTGACCTTCCCACAGGGAATATTAGCTTTCTGTCCTCCATAGACACCACTGCATATATCCAAAACCTTGTAGACATAGAAATGAACCTTAAAGACAAATGCATCATTTTGCTATCCTATCCCTACATACATCCAAAGCATGGTCCAATCCTCAAGAATAAATTCTTGCAATTTTCATTCCCTGCATTTCCTAAAAGAGTCGAGTAGCATGAATGCAGATGATGGGATTCCCAGCATAGGCTGGAACCATCGTAGACAATAGACCAGAATCCAACACTTAGGGAAACATGACTCTGCATTCTGACTCCCGCCGCCCAAGCCTTGCCGGCCCTTCCTTACCAGGCTCACCTCCCGCGGTTGAAGTGGAGGCTTCTGGGGGCTCGTCTTCATGGGTGAGCGCTTCAGATTCTTCGCTGTGGATGACTGCACAAAGGAGCAAAACTCTCCCTTAGTCTCGAGTGGCAGCAAAGAGCATCATCAGAACACCCAAGAGGCTGAGGGAACTCAGTCCCTGGCTGATGCCTTGAATGTGTGGGACTGGCAGGTGCTTGCAGGCCCTAAGCCGAAAGCTAACCAGTGACGCAGAGTGGGCAGCTTCACCAAGCCCACCAGAATCTTCCACCTCCACCCTCACTCCATGTCTGTCCCCACACTCACACTTGCCTCTCACTCCTATGTTAGCTTTCTACTGGGTTCTACACCCGACTGTCCCATTCTCCTGTCCTGGCACCCGTGTCTCCCTACACCTGTTCGTCTTGCTGCTGCTTTGTTCTCCACACTCACGGATTCCTGGTTGTTGTCCCAGTTACTTGACGCCTAGCCCCTTGCCTGCCTCTCTTTATTGAAAATAGTCTCTCTGGCGTCAATACTCACGACCTCCATTTCTCTGAATCTCAGGCACGTGGGGAAAATCCAATAGGCGTGTGGGGAAATCCCAACCCATGTCGGAAATCCAATAGGAAATGAGTGAGCTCAGAGTTCACAGCCTCTGAGGGCATTCATTAAAATGCCATTCTTCTGCAACCTCAGACCAGGTAACATTTGCATTAGTTTTTAGGTTTCTCCCTAGTGTGTTTTAAGGTGTGCTTCTAGAATCCTATATACATACATACATATATATGTATGTATGTGCTATATGGACATAACACAAAAATATCTAAGAAATTACAAAACTGGCACCAACGCATGCTGTAGACAGGACTGAGATAACTCAACATTCTCACAAGCGTTTCTGTTGCTCGTTTTGCAAAGCAAATAAACACAGAATCCGAGACGCTAGCCTTGTCTTTACTCCCTTATGCAACTGTGAGGGAAGACCGCCTGACACTTACGTGATTGGGTTTTATCATTTGGAAATAAAGATGATAATGTCCGTGCCTCTTATCATCCAAAATTGGTGCAAAGAGAAAAAGGAACTATTATTTATGCAAATCTCTTGACAAATCACTGTATACGCCATGACTCACGGGAGAACTGTCAAAAACAAAACTTGGGGTCCAGAGAGCTTGAGCTGTCTACTGCTGCTCCCACCCGCTGGCTGGTGAGTTCTCTTCTGCCACTGTTCAAAGCTTTGGATCAGGTGACAATGTGACCTTCCCACAGGGAATATTAGCTTTCTGTCCTCCATAGACACCACTGCATATATCCAAAACCTTGTAGACATAGAAATGAACCTTAAAGACAAATGCATCATTTTGCTATCCTATCCCTACATACATCCAAAGCATGGTCCAATCCTCAAGAATAAATTCTTGCAATTTTCATTCCCTGCATTTCCTAAAAGAGTCGAGTAGCATGAATGCAGATGATGGGATTCCCAGCATAGGCTGGAACCATCGTAGACAATAGACCAGAATCCAACACTTAGGGAAACATGACTCTGCATTCTGACTCCCGCCGCCCAAGCCTTGCCGGCCCTTCCTTACCAGGCTCACCTCCCGCGGTTGAAGTGGAGGCTTCTGGGGGCTGGTCTTCATGGGTAAGCGCTTCAGATTCTTCGCTGTGGATGACTGCACAAAGGAGCAAAACTCTCCCTTAGTCTCGAGTGGCAGCAAAGAGCATCATCAGAACACCCAAGAGGCTGAGGGAACTCAGTCCCTGGCTGATGCCTTGAATGTGTGGGACTGGCAGGTGCTTGCAGGCCCTAAGCCGAAAGCTAACCAGTGACGCAGAGTGGGCAGCTTCACCAAGCCCACCAGAATCTTCCACCTCCACCCTCACTCCATGTCTGTCCCCACACTCACACTTGCCTCTCACTCCTATGTTAGCTTTCTACTGGGTTCTACACCCGACTGTCCCATTCTCCTGTCCTGGCACCCGTGTCTCCCTACACCTGTTCGTCTTGCTGCTGCTTTGTTCTCCACACTCACGGATTCCTGGTTGTTGTCCCAGTTACTTGACGCCTAGCCCCTTGCCTGCCTCTCTTTATTGAAAATAGTCTCTCTGGCGTCAATACTCACGACCTCCATTTCTCTGAATCTCAGGCACGTGGGGAAAATCCAATAGGCGTGTGGGGAAATCCCAACCCATGTCGGAAATCCAATAGGAAATGAGTGAGCTCAGAGTTCACAGCCTCTGAGGGCATTCATTAAAATGCCATTCTTCTGCAACCTCAGACCAGGTAACATTTGCATTAGTTTTTAGGTTTCTCCCTAGTGTGTTTTAAGGTGTGCTTCTAGAATCCTATATACATACATACATATATATGTATGTATGTGCTATATGGACATAACACAAAAATATCTAAGAAATTACAAAACTGGCACCAACGCATGCTGTAGACAGGACTGAGATAACTCAACATTCTCACAAGCGTTTCTGTTGCTCGTTTTGCAAAGCAAATAAACACAGAATCCGAGACGCTAGCCTTGTCTTTACTCCCTTATGCAACTGTGAGGGAAGACCGCCTGACACTTACGTGATTGGGTTTTATCATTTGGAAATAAAGATGATAATGTCCGTGCCTCTTATCATCCAAAATTGGTGCAAAGAGAAAAAGGAACTATTATTTATGCAAATCTCTTGACAAATCACTGTATACGCCATGACTCACGGGAGAACTGTCAAAAACAAAACTTGGGGTCCAGAGAGCTTGAGCTGTCTACTGCTGCTCCCACCCGCTGGCTGGTGAGTTCTCTTCTGCCACTGTTCAAAGCTTTGGATCAGGTGACAATGTGACCTTCCCACAGGGAATATTAGCTTTCTGTCCTCCATAGACACCACTGCATATATCCAAAACCTTGTAGACATAGAAATGAACCTTAAAGACAAATGCATCATTTTGCTATCCTATCCCTACATACATCCAAAGCATGGTCCAATCCTCAAGAATAAATTCTTGCAATTTTCATTCCCTGCATTTCCTAAAAGAGTCGAGTAGCATGAATGCAGATGATGGGATTCCCAGCATAGGCTGGAACCATCGTAGACAATAGACCAGAATCCAACACTTAGGGAAACATGACTCTGCATTCTGACTCCCGCCGCCCAAGCCTTGCCGGCCCTTCCTTACCAGGCTCACCTCCCGCGGTTGAAGTGGAGGCTTCTGGGGGCTCGTCTTCATGGGTGAGCGCTTCAGATTCTTCGCTGTGGATGACTGCACAAAGGAGCAAAACTCTCCCTTAGTCTCGAGTGGCAGCAAAGAGCATCATCAGAACACCCAAGAGGCTGAGGGAACTCAGTCCCTGGCTGATGCCTTGAATGTGTGGGACTGGCAGGTGCTTGCAGGCCCTAAGCCGAAAGCTAACCAGTGACGCAGAGTGGGCAGCTTCACCAAGCCCACCAGAATCTTCCACCTCCACCCTCACTCCATGTCTGTCCCCACACTCACACTTGCCTCTCACTCCTATGTTAGCTTTCTACTGGGTTCTACACCCGACTGTCCCATTCTCCTGTCCTGGCACCCGTGTCTCCCTACACCTGTTCGTCTTGCTGCTGCTTTGTTCTCCACACTCACGGATTCCTGGTTGTTGTCCCAGTTACTTGACGCCTAGCCCCTTGCCTGCCTCTCTTTATTGAAAATAGTCTCTCTGGCGTCAATACTCACGACCTCCATTTCTCTGAATCTCAGGCACGTGGGGAAAATCCAATAGGCGTGTGGGGAAATCCCAACCCATGTCGGAAATCCAATAGGAAATGAGTGAGCTCAGAGTTCACAGCCTCTGAGGGCATTCATTAAAATGCCATTCTTCTGCAACCTCAGACCAGGTAACATTTGCATTAGTTTTTAGGTTTCTCCCTAGTGTGTTTTAAGGTGTGCTTCTAGAATCCTATATACATACATACATATATATGTATGTATGTGCTATATGGACATAACACAAAAATATCTAAGAAATTACAAAACTGGCACCAACGCATGCTGTAGACAGGACTGAGATAACTCAACATTCTCACAAGCGTTTCTGTTGCTCGTTTTGCAAAGCAAATAAACACAGAATCCGAGACGCTAGCCTTGTCTTTACTCCCTTATGCAACTGTGAGGGAAGACCGCCTGACACTTACGTGATTGGGTTTTATCATTTGGAAATAAAGATGATAATGTCCGTGCCTCTTATCATCCAAAATTGGTGCAAAGAGAAAAAGGAACTATTATTTATGCAAATCTCTTGACAAATCACTGTATACGCCATGACTCACGGGAGAACTGTCAAAAACAAAACTTGGGGTCCAGAGAGCTTGAGCTGTCTACTGCTGCTCCCACCCGCTGGCTGGTGAGTTCTCTTCTGCCACTGTTCAAAGCTTTGGATCAGGTGACAATGTGACCTTCCCACAGGGAATATTAGCTTTCTGTCCTCCATAGACACCACTGCATATATCCAAAACCTTGTAGACATAGAAATGAACCTTAAAGACAAATGCATCATTTTGCTATCCTATCCCTACATACATCCAAAGCATGGTCCAATCCTCAAGAATAAATTCTTGCAATTTTCATTCCCTGCATTTCCTAAAAGAGTCGAGTAGCATGAATGCAGATGATGGGATTCCCAGCATAGGCTGGAACCATCGTAGACAATAGACCAGAATCCAACACTTAGGGAAACATGACTCTGCATTCTGACTCCCGCCGCCCAAGCCTTGCCGGCCCTTCCTTACCAGGCTCACCTCCCGCGGTTGAAGTGGAGGCTTCTGGGGGCTCGTCTTCATGGGTGAGCGCTTCAGATTCTTCGCTGTGGATGACTGCACAAAGGAGCAAAACTCTCCCTTAGTCTCGAGTGGCAGCAAAGAGCATCATCAGAACACCCAAGAGGCTGAGGGAACTCAGTCCCTGGCTGATGCCTTGAATGTGTGGGACTGGCAGGTGCTTGCAGGCCCTAAGCCGAAAGCTAACCAGTGACGCAGAGTGGGCAGCTTCACCAAGCCCACCAGAATCTTCCACCTCCACCCTCACTCCATGTCTGTCCCCACACTCACACTTGCCTCTCACTCCTATGTTAGCTTTCTACTGGGTTCTACACCCGACTGTCCCATTCTCCTGTCCTGGCACCCGTGTCTCCCTACACCTGTTCGTCTTGCTGCTGCTTTGTTCTCCACACTCACGGATTCCTGGTTGTTGTCCCAGTTACTTGACGCCTAGCCCCTTGCCTGCCTCTCTTTATTGAAAATAGTCTCTCTGGCGTCAATACTCACGACCTCCATTTCTCTGAATCTCAGGCACGTGGGGAAAATCCAATAGGCGTGTGGGGAAATCCCAACCCATGTCGGAAATCCAATAGGAAATGAGTGAGCTCAGAGTTCACAGCCTCTGAGGGCATTCATTAAAATGCCATTCTTCTGCAACCTCAGACCAGGTAACATTTGCATTAGTTTTTAGGTTTCTCCCTAGTGTGTTTTAAGGTGTGCTTCTAGAATCCTATATACATACATACATATATATGTATGTATGTGCTATATGGACATAACACAAAAATATCTAAGAAATTACAAAACTGGCACCAACGCATGCTGTAGACAGGACTGAGATAACTCAACATTCTCACAAGCGTTTCTGTTGCTCGTTTTGCAAAGCAAATAAACACAGAATCCGAGACGCTAGCCTTGTCTTTACTCCCTTATGCAACTGTGAGGGAAGACCGCCTGACACTTACGTGATTGGGTTTTATCATTTGGAAATAAAGATGATAATGTCCGTGCCTCTTATCATCCAAAATTGGTGCAAAGAGAAAAAGGAACTATTATTTATGCAAATCTCTTGACAAATCACTGTATACGCCATGACTCACGGGAGAACTGTCAAAAACAAAACTTGGGGTCCAGAGAGCTTGAGCTGTCTACTGCTGCTCCCACCCGCTGGCTGGTGAGTTCTCTTCTGCCACTGTTCAAAGCTTTGGATCAGGTGACAATGTGACCTTCCCACAGGGAATATTAGCTTTCTGTCCTCCATAGACACCACTGCATATATCCAAAACCTTGTAGACATAGAAATGAACCTTAAAGACAAATGCATCATTTTGCTATCCTATCCCTACATACATCCAAAGCATGGTCCAATCCTCAAGAATAAATTCTTGCAATTTTCATTCCCTGCATTTCCTAAAAGAGTCGAGTAGCATGAATGCAGATGATGGGATTCCCAGCATAGGCTGGAACCATCGTAGACAATAGACCAGAATCCAACACTTAGGGAAACATGACTCTGCATTCTGACTCCCGCCGCCCAAGCCTTGCCGGCCCTTCCTTACCAGGCTCACCTCCCGCGGTTGAAGTGGAGGCTTCTGGGGGCTCGTCTTCATGGGTGAGCGCTTCAGATTCTTCGCTGTGGATGACTGCACAAAGGAGCAAAACTCTCCCTTAGTCTCGAGTGGCAGCAAAGAGCATCATCAGAACACCCAAGAGGCTGAGGGAACTCAGTCCCTGGCTGATGCCTTGAATGTGTGGGACTGGCAGGTGCTTGCAGGCCCTAAGCCGAAAGCTAACCAGTGACGCAGAGTGGGCAGCTTCACCAAGCCCACCAGAATCTTCCACCTCCACCCTCACTCCATGTCTGTCCCCACACTCACACTTGCCTCTCACTCCTATGTTAGCTTTCTACTGGGTTCTACACCCGACTGTCCCATTCTCCTGTCCTGGCACCCGTGTCTCCCTACACCTGTTCGTCTTGCTGCTGCTTTGTTCTCCACACTCACGGATTCCTGGTTGTTGTCCCAGTTACTTGACGCCTAGCCCCTTGCCTGCCTCTCTTTATTGAAAATAGTCTCTCTGGCGTCAATACTCACGACCTCCATTTCTCTGAATCTCAGGCACGTGGGGAAAATCCAATAGGCGTGTGGGGAAATCCCAACCCATGTCGGAAATCCAATAGGAAATGAGTGAGCTCAGAGTTCACAGCCTCTGAGGGCATTCATTAAAATGCCATTCTTCTGCAACCTCAGACCAGGTAACATTTGCATTAGTTTTTAGGTTTCTCCCTAGTGTGTTTTAAGGTGTGCTTCTAGAATCCTATATACATACATACATATATATGTATGTATGTGCTATATGGACATAACACAAAAATATCTAAGAAATTACAAAACTGGCACCAACGCATGCTGTAGACAGGACTGAGATAACTCAACATTCTCACAAGCGTTTCTGTTGCTCGTTTTGCAAAGCAAATAAACACAGAATCCGAGACGCTAGCCTTGTCTTTACTCCCTTATGCAACTGTGAGGGAAGACCGCCTGACACTTACGTGATTGGGTTTTATCATTTGGAAATAAAGATGATAATGTCCGTGCCTCTTATCATCCAAAATTGGTGCAAAGAGAAAAAGGAACTATTATTTATGCAAATCTCTTGACAAATCACTGTATACGCCATGACTCACGGGAGAACTGTCAAAAACAAAACTTGGGGTCCAGAGAGCTTGAGCTGTCTACTGCTGCTCCCACCCGCTGGCTGGTGAGTTCTCTTCTGCCACTGTTCAAAGCTTTGGATCAGGTGACAATGTGACCTTCCCACAGGGAATATTAGCTTTCTGTCCTCCATAGACACCACTGCATATATCCAAAACCTTGTAGACATAGAAATGAACCTTAAAGACAAATGCATCATTTTGCTATCCTATCCCTACATACATCCAAAGCATGGTCCAATCCTCAAGAATAAATTCTTGCAATTTTCATTCCCTGCATTTCCTAAAAGAGTCGAGTAGCATGAATGCAGATGATGGGATTCCCAGCATAGGCTGGAACCATCGTAGACAATAGACCAGAATCCAACACTTAGGGAAACATGACTCTGCATTCTGACTCCCGCCGCCCAAGCCTTGCCGGCCCTTCCTTACCAGGCTCACCTCCCGCGGTTGAAGTGGAGGCTTCTGGGGGCTCGTCTTCATGGGTGAGCGCTTCAGATTCTTCGCTGTGGATGACTGCACAAAGGAGCAAAACTCTCCCTTAGTCTCGAGTGGCAGCAAAGAGCATCATCAGAACACCCAAGAGGCTGAGGGAACTCAGTCCCTGGCTGATGCCTTGAATGTGTGGGACTGGCAGGTGCTTGCAGGCCCTAAGCCGAAAGCTAACCAGTGACGCAGAGTGGGCAGCTTCACCAAGCCCACCAGAATCTTCCACCTCCACCCTCACTCCATGTCTGTCCCCACACTCACACTTGCCTCTCACTCCTATGTTAGCTTTCTACTGGGTTCTACACCCGACTGTCCCATTCTCCTGTCCTGGCACCCGTGTCTCCCTACACCTGTTCGTCTTGCTGCTGCTTTGTTCTCCACACTCACGGATTCCTGGTTGTTGTCCCAGTTACTTGACGCCTAGCCCCTTGCCTGCCTCTCTTTATTGAAAATAGTCTCTCTGGCGTCAATACTCACGACCTCCATTTCTCTGAATCTCAGGCACGTGGGGAAAATCCAATAGGCGTGTGGGGAAATCCCAACCCATGTCGGAAATCCAATAGGAAATGAGTGAGCTCAGAGTTCACAGCCTCTGAGGGCATTCATTAAAATGCCATTCTTCTGCAACCTCAGACCAGGTAACATTTGCATTAGTTTTTAGGTTTCTCCCTAGTGTGTTTTAAGGTGTGCTTCTAGAATCCTATATACATACATACATATATATGTATGTATGTGCTATATGGACATAACACAAAAATATCTAAGAAATTACAAAACTGGCACCAACGCATGCTGTAGACAGGACTGAGATAACTCAACATTCTCACAAGCGTTTCTGTTGCTCGTTTTGCAAAGCAAATAAACACAGAATCCGAGACGCTAGCCTTGTCTTTACTCCCTTATGCAACTGTGAGGGAAGACCGCCTGACACTTACGTGATTGGGTTTTATCATTTGGAAATAAAGATGATAATGTCCGTGCCTCTTATCATCCAAAATTGGTGCAAAGAGAAAAAGGAACTATTATTTATGCAAATCTCTTGACAAATCACTGTATACGCCATGACTCACGGGAGAACTGTCAAAAACAAAACTTGGGGTCCAGAGAGCTTGAGCTGTCTACTGCTGCTCCCACCCGCTGGCTGGTGAGTTCTCTTCTGCCACTGTTCAAAGCTTTGGATCAGGTGACAATGTGACCTTCCCACAGGGAATATTAGCTTTCTGTCCTCCATAGACACCACTGCATATATCCAAAACCTTGTAGACATAGAAATGAACCTTAAAGACAAATGCATCATTTTGCTATCCTATCCCTACATACATCCAAAGCATGGTCCAATCCTCAAGAATAAATTCTTGCAATTTTCATTCCCTGCATTTCCTAAAAGAGTCGAGTAGCATGAATGCAGATGATGGGATTCCCAGCATAGGCTGGAACCATCGTAGACAATAGACCAGAATCCAACACTTAGGGAAACATGACTCTGCATTCTGACTCCCGCCGCCCAAGCCTTGCCGGCCCTTCCTTACCAGGCTCACCTCCCGCGGTTGAAGTGGAGGCTTCTGGGGGCTCGTCTTCATGGGTGAGCGCTTCAGATTCTTCGCTGTGGATGACTGCACAAAGGAGCAAAACTCTCCCTTAGTCTCGAGTGGCAGCAAAGAGCATCATCAGAACACCCAAGAGGCTGAGGGAACTCAGTCCCTGGCTGATGCCTTGAATGTGTGGGACTGGCAGGTGCTTGCAGGCCCTAAGCCGAAAGCTAACCAGTGACGCAGAGTGGGCAGCTTCACCAAGCCCACCAGAATCTTCCACCTCCACCCTCACTCCATGTCTGTCCCCACACTCACACTTGCCTCTCACTCCTATGTTAGCTTTCTACTGGGTTCTACACCCGACTGTCCCATTCTCCTGTCCTGGCACCCGTGTCTCCCTACACCTGTTCGTCTTGCTGCTGCTTTGTTCTCCACACTCACGGATTCCTGGTTGTTGTCCCAGTTACTTGACGCCTAGCCCCTTGCCTGCCTCTCTTTATTGAAAATAGTCTCTCTGGCGTCAATACTCACGACCTCCATTTCTCTGAATCTCAGGCACGTGGGGAAAATCCAATAGGCGTGTGGGGAAATCCCAACCCATGTCGGAAATCCAATAGGAAATGAGTGAGCTCAGAGTTCACAGCCTCTGAGGGCATTCATTAAAATGCCATTCTTCTGCAACCTCAGACCAGGTAACATTTGCATTAGTTTTTAGGTTTCTCCCTAGTGTGTTTTAAGGTGTGCTTCTAGAATCCTATATACATACATACATATATATGTATGTATGTGCTATATGGACATAACACAAAAATATCTAAGAAATTACAAAACTGGCACCAACGCATGCTGTAGACAGGACTGAGATAACTCAACATTCTCACAAGCGTTTCTGTTGCTCGTTTTGCAAAGCAAATAAACACAGAATCCGAGACGCTAGCCTTGTCTTTACTCCCTTATGCAACTGTGAGGGAAGACCGCCTGACACTTACGTGATTGGGTTTTATCATTTGGAAATAAAGATGATAATGTCCGTGCCTCTTATCATCCAAAATTGGTGCAAAGAGAAAAAGGAACTATTATTTATGCAAATCTCTTGACAAATCACTGTATACGCCATGACTCACGGGAGAACTGTCAAAAACAAAACTTGGGGTCCAGAGAGCTTGAGCTGTCTACTGCTGCTCCCACCCGCTGGCTGGTGAGTTCTCTTCTGCCACTGTTCAAAGCTTTGGATCAGGTGACAATGTGACCTTCCCACAGGGAATATTAGCTTTCTGTCCTCCATAGACACCACTGCATATATCCAAAACCTTGTAGACATAGAAATGAACCTTAAAGACAAATGCATCATTTTGCTATCCTATCCCTACATACATCCAAAGCATGGTCCAATCCTCAAGAATAAATTCTTGCAATTTTCATTCCCTGCATTTCCTAAAAGAGTCGAGTAGCATGAATGCAGATGATGGGATTCCCAGCATAGGCTGGAACCATCGTAGACAATAGACCAGAATCCAACACTTAGGGAAACATGACTCTGCATTCTGACTCCCGCCGCCCAAGCCTTGCCGGCCCTTCCTTACCAGGCTCACCTCCCGCGGTTGAAGTGGAGGCTTCTGGGGGCTCGTCTTCATGGGTGAGCGCTTCAGATTCTTCGCTGTGGATGACTGCACAAAGGAGCAAAACTCTCCCTTAGTCTCGAGTGGCAGCAAAGAGCATCATCAGAACACCCAAGAGGCTGAGGGAACTCAGTCCCTGGCTGATGCCTTGAATGTGTGGGACTGGCAGGTGCTTGCAGGCCCTAAGCCGAAAGCTAACCAGTGACGCAGAGTGGGCAGCTTCACCAAGCCCACCAGAATCTTCCACCTCCACCCTCACTCCATGTCTGTCCCCACACTCACACTTGCCTCTCACTCCTATGTTAGCTTTCTACTGGGTTCTACACCCGACTGTCCCATTCTCCTGTCCTGGCACCCGTGTCTCCCTACACCTGTTCGTCTTGCTGCTGCTTTGTTCTCCACACTCACGGATTCCTGGTTGTTGTCCCAGTTACTTGACGCCTAGCCCCTTGCCTGCCTCTCTTTATTGAAAATAGTCTCTCTGGCGTCAATACTCACGACCTCCATTTCTCTGAATCTCAGGCACGTGGGGAAAATCCAATAGGCGTGTGGGGAAATCCCAACCCATGTCGGAAATCCAATAGGAAATGAGTGAGCTCAGAGTTCACAGCCTCTGAGGGCATTCATTAAAATGCCATTCTTCTGCAACCTCAGACCAGGTAACATTTGCATTAGTTTTTAGGTTTCTCCCTAGTGTGTTTTAAGGTGTGCTTCTAGAATCCTATATACATACATACATATATATGTATGTATGTGCTATATGGACATAACACAAAAATATCTAAGAAATTACAAAACTGGCACCAACGCATGCTGTAGACAGGACTGAGATAACTCAACATTCTCACAAGCGTTTCTGTTGCTCGTTTTGCAAAGCAAATAAACACAGAATCCGAGACGCTAGCCTTGTCTTTACTCCCTTATGCAACTGTGAGGGAAGACCGCCTGACACTTACGTGATTGGGTTTTATCATTTGGAAATAAAGATGATAATGTCCGTGCCTCTTATCATCCAAAATTGGTGCAAAGAGAAAAAGGAACTATTATTTATGCAAATCTCTTGACAAATCACTGTATACGCCATGACTCACGGGAGAACTGTCAAAAACAAAACTTGGGGTCCAGAGAGCTTGAGCTGTCTACTGCTGCTCCCACCCGCTGGCTGGTGAGTTCTCTTCTGCCACTGTTCAAAGCTTTGGATCAGGTGACAATGTGACCTTCCCACAGGGAATATTAGCTTTCTGTCCTCCATAGACACCACTGCATATATCCAAAACCTTGTAGACATAGAAATGAACCTTAAAGACAAATGCATCATTTTGCTATCCTATCCCTACATACATCCAAAGCATGGTCCAATCCTCAAGAATAAATTCTTGCAATTTTCATTCCCTGCATTTCCTAAAAGAGTCGAGTAGCATGAATGCAGATGATGGGATTCCCAGCATAGGCTGGAACCATCGTAGACAATAGACCAGAATCCAACACTTAGGGAAACATGACTCTGCATTCTGACTCCCGCCGCCCAAGCCTTGCCGGCCCTTCCTTACCAGGCTCACCTCCCGCGGTTGAAGTGGAGGCTTCTGGGGGCTCGTCTTCATGGGTGAGCGCTTCAGATTCTTCGCTGTGGATGACTGCACAAAGGAGCAAAACTCTCCCTTAGTCTCGAGTGGCAGCAAAGAGCATCATCAGAACACCCAAGAGGCTGAGGGAACTCAGTCCCTGGCTGATGCCTTGAATGTGTGGGACTGGCAGGTGCTTGCAGGCCCTAAGCCGAAAGCTAACCAGTGACGCAGAGTGGGCAGCTTCACCAAGCCCACCAGAATCTTCCACCTCCACCCTCACTCCATGTCTGTCCCCACACTCACACTTGCCTCTCACTCCTATGTTAGCTTTCTACTGGGTTCTACACCCGACTGTCCCATTCTCCTGTCCTGGCACCCGTGTCTCCCTACACCTGTTCGTCTTGCTGCTGCTTTGTTCTCCACACTCACGGATTCCTGGTTGTTGTCCCAGTTACTTGACGCCTAGCCCCTTGCCTGCCTCTCTTTATTGAAAATAGTCTCTCTGGCGTCAATACTCACGACCTCCATTTCTCTGAATCTCAGGCACGTGGGGAAAATCCAATAGGCGTGTGGGGAAATCCCAACCCATGTCGGAAATCCAATAGGAAATGAGTGAGCTCAGAGTTCACAGCCTCTGAGGGCATTCATTAAAATGCCATTCTTCTGCAACCTCAGACCAGGTAACATTTGCACTAGTTTTTAGGTTTCTCCCTAGTGTGTTTTAAGGTGTGCTTCTAGAATCCTATATACATACATACATATATATGTATGTATGTGCTATATGGACATAACACAAAAATATCTAAGAAATTACAAAACTGGCACCAACGCATGCTGTAGACAGGACTGAGATAACTCAACATTCTCACAAGCGTTTCTGTTGCTCGTTTTGCAAAGCAAATAAACACAGAATCCGAGACGCTAGCCTTGTCTTTACTCCCTTATGCAACTGTGAGGGAAGACCGCCTGACACTTACGTGATTGGGTTTTATCATTTGGAAATAAAGATGATAATGTCCGTGCCTCTTATCATCCAAAATTGGTGCAAAGAGAAAAAGGAACTATTATTTATGCAAATCTCTTGACAAATCACTGTATACGCCATGACTCACGGGAGAACTGTCAAAAACAAAACTTGGGGTCCAGAGAGCTTGAGCTGTCTACTGCTGCTCCCACCCGCTGGCTGGTGAGTTCTCTTCTGCCACTGTTCAAAGCTTTGGATCAGGTGACAATGTGACCTTCCCACAGGGAATATTAGCTTTCTGTCCTCCATAGACACCACTGCATATATCCAAAACCTTGTAGACATAGAAATGAACCTTAAAGACAGATGCATCATTTTGCTATCCTATCCCTACATACATCCAAAGCATGGTCCAATCCTCAAGAATAAATTCTTGCAATTTTCATTCCCTGCATTTCCTAAAAGAGTCGAGTAGCATGAATGCAGATGATGGGATTCCCAGCATAGGCTGGAACCATCGTAGACAATAGACCAGAATCCAACACTTAGGGAAACATGACTCTGCATTCTGACTCCCGCCGCCCAAGCCTTGCCGGCCCTTCCTTACCAGGCTCACCTCCCGCGGTTGAAGTGGAGGCTTCTGGGGGCTCGTCTTCATGGGTGAGCGCTTCAGATTCTTCGCTGTGGATGACTGCACAAAGGAGCAAAACTCTCCCTTAGTCTCGAGTGGCAGCAAAGAGCATCATCAGAACACCCAAGAGGCTGAGGGAACTCAGTCCCTGGCTGATGCCTTGAATGTGTGGGACTGGCAGGTGCTTGCAGGCCCTAAGCCGAAAGCTAACCAGTGACGCAGAGTGGGCAGCTTCACCAAGCCCACCAGAATCTTCCACCTCCACCCTCACTCCATGTCTGTCCCCACACTCACACTTGCCTCTCACTCCTATGTTAGCTTTCTACTGGGTTCTACACCCGACTGTCCCATTCTCCTGTCCTGGCACCCGTGTCTCCCTACACCTGTTCGTCTTGCTGCTGCTTTGTTCTCCACACTCACGGATTCCTGGTTGTTGTCCCAGTTACTTGACGCCTAGCCCCTTGCCTGCCTCTCTTTATTGAAAATAGTCTCTCTGGCGTCAATACTCACGACCTCCATTTCTCTGAATCTCAGGCACGTGGGGAAAATCCAATAGGCGTGTGGGGAAATCCCAACCCATGTCGGAAATCCAATAGGAAATGAGTGAGCTCAGAGTTCACAGCCTCTGAGGGCATTCATTAAAATGCCATTCTTCTGCAACCTCAGACCAGGTAACATTTGCATTAGTTTTTAGGTTTCTCCCTAGTGTGTTTTAAGGTGTGCTTCTAGAATCCTATATACATACATACATATATATGTATGTATGTGCTATATGGACATAACACAAAAATATCTAAGAAATTACAAAACTGGCACCAACGCATGCTGTAGACAGGACTGAGATAACTCAACATTCTCACAAGCGTTTCTGTTGCTCGTTTTGCAAAGCAAATAAACACAGAATCCGAGACGCTAGCCTTGTCTTTACTCCCTTATGCAACTGTGAGGGAAGACCGCCTGACACTTACGTGATTGGGTTTTATCATTTGGAAATAAAGATGATAATGTCCGTGCCTCTTATCATCCAAAATTGGTGCAAAGAGAAAAAGGAACTATTATTTATGCAAATCTCTTGACAAATCACTGTATACGCCATGACTCACGGGAGAACTGTCAAAAACAAAACTTGGGGTCCAGAGAGCTTGAGCTGTCTACTGCTGCTCCCACCCGCTGGCTGGTGAGTTCTCTTCTGCCACTGTTCAAAGCTTTGGATCAGGTGACAATGTGACCTTCCCACAGGGAATATTAGCTTTCTGTCCTCCATAGACACCACTGCATATATCCAAAACCTTGTAGACATAGAAATGAACCTTAAAGACAAATGCATCATTTTGCTATCCTATCCCTACATACATCCAAAGCATGGTCCAATCCTCAAGAATAAATTCTTGCAATTTTCATTCCCTGCATTTCCTAAAAGAGTCGAGTAGCATGAATGCAGATGATGGGATTCCCAGCATAGGCTGGAACCATCGTAGACAATAGACCAGAATCCAACACTTAGGGAAACATGACTCTGCATTCTGACTCCCGCCGCCCAAGCCTTGCCGGCCCTTCCTTACCAGGCTCACCTCCCGCGGTTGAAGTGGAGGCTTCTGGGGGCTGCGTCTTCATGGGTGAGCGCTTCAGATTCTTCGCTGTGGATGACTGCACAAAGGAGCAAAACTCTCCCTTAGTCTCGAGTGGCAGCAAAGAGCATCATCAGAACACCCAAGAGGCTGAGGGAACTCAGTCCCTGGCTGATGCCTTGAATGTGTGGGACTGGCAGGTGCTTGCAGGCCCTAAGCCGAAAGCTAACCAGTGACGCAGAGTGGGCAGCTTCACCAAGCCCACCAGAATCTTCCACCTCCACCCTCACTCCATGTCTGTCCCCACACTCACACTTGCCTCTCACTCCTATGTTAGCTTTCTACTGGGTTCTACACCCGACTGTCCCATTCTCCTGTCCTGGCACCCGTGTCTCCCTACACCTGTTCGTCTTGCTGCTGCTTTGTTCTCCACACTCACGGATTCCTGGTTGTTGTCCCAGTTACTTGACGCCTAGCCCCTTGCCTGCCTCTCTTTATTGAAAATAGTCTCTCTGGCGTCAATACTCACGACCTCCATTTCTCTGAATCTCAGGCACGTGGGGAAAATCCAATAGGCGTGTGGGGAAATCCCAACCCATGTCGGAAATCCAATAGGAAATGAGTGAGCTCAGAGTTCACAGCCTCTGAGGGCATTCATTAAAATGCCATTCTTCTGCAACCTCAGACCAGGTAACATTTGCACTAGTTTTTAGGTTTCTCCCTAGTGTGTTTTAAGGTGTGCTTCTAGAATCCTATATACATACATACATATATATGTATGTATGTGCTATATGGACATAACACAAAAATATCTAAGAAATTACAAAACTGGCACCAACGCATGCTGTAGACAGGACTGAGATAACTCAACATTCTCACAAGCGTTTCTGTTGCTCGTTTTGCAAAGCAAATAAACACAGAATCCGAGACGCTAGCCTTGTCTTTACTCCCTTATGCAACTGTGAGGGAAGACCGCCTGACACTTACGTGATTGGGTTTTATCATTTGGAAATAAAGATGATAATGTCCGTGCCTCTTATCATCCAAAATTGGTGCAAAGAGAAAAAGGAACTATTATTTATGCAAATCTCTTGACAAATCACTGTATACGCCATGACTCACGGGAGAACTGTCAAAAACAAAACTTGGGGTCCAGAGAGCTTGAGCTGTCTACTGCTGCTCCCACCCGCTGGCTGGTGAGTTCTCTTCTGCCACTGTTCAAAGCTTTGGATCAGGTGACAATGTGACCTTCCCACAGGGAATATTAGCTTTCTGTCCTCCATAGACACCACTGCATATATCCAAAACCTTGTAGACATAGAAATGAACCTTAAAGACAAATGCATCATTTTGCTATCCTATCCCTACATACATCCAAAGCATGGTCCAATCCTCAAGAATAAATTCTTGCAATTTTCATTCCCTGCATTTCCTAAAAGAGTCGAGTAGCATGAATGCAGATGATGGGATTCCCAGCATAGGCTGGAACAATCATAGACAATAGACCCAGAATCCAACACTTAGGGAAACATGACTCTGCATTCTGACTCCCACCGCCCAAGCCTTGCCGGCCCTTCCTTACCAGGCTCACCTCCCGCGGTTGAAGTGGAGGCTTCTGGGGGCTGGTCTTCATGGGTGAGCGCTTCAGATTCTTTGCTGTTGATGACTGCACAAAGGAGCAAAATTCTCCCTTAGTCTCGAGTGGCAGCAAAGAGCATCATCAGAACACCCAAGAGGCTGAGGGAACTCAGTCCCTGGCTGATGCCTTGAATGTGTGGGACTGGCAGGTGCTTGCAGGCCCTAAGCCGAAAGCTAACCAAAGTGACGCAGAGTGGGCAGCTTCACCAAGCCCACCAGAATCTTCCACCTCCACCCTCACTCCATGTCTGTCCCCACACTCACACTTGCCTCTCACTCCTATGTTAGCTTTCTACTGGGTTCTACACTCGACTGTCCCATTCTCCTGTCCTGGCACCCGTGTCTCCCTACACCTGTTCGTCTTGCTGCTGCTTTTTTCTCCACACTCACGGATTCCTGGTTGTTGTCCCAGTTACTTGACGCCTAGCCCCTTGCCTGCCTCTCTTTATTGAAAATAGTCTCTCTGGCGTCAATACTCACGACCTCCATTTCTCTGAATCTCAGGCACGTGGGGAAAATCCAATAGGCGTGTGGGGAAATCCCAACCCATGTCGGAAATCCAATAGGAAATGAGTGAGCTCAGAGTTCACAGCCTCTGAGGGCATTCATTAAAATGCCATTCTTCTGCAACCTCAGACCAGGTAACATTTGCATTAGTTTTTAGGTTTCTCCCTAGTGTGTTTTAAGGTGTGCTTCTAGAATCCTATATACATACATACATATATATGTATGTATGTGCTATATGGACATAACACAAAAATATCTAAGAAATTACAAAACTGGCACCAACGCATGCTGTAGACAGGACTGAGATAACTCAACATTCTCACAAGCGTTTCTGTTGCTCGTTTTGCAAAGCAAATAAACACAGAATCCGAGACGCTAGCCTTGTCTTTACTCCCTTATGCAACTGTGAGGGAAGACCGCCTGACACTTACGTGATTGGGTTTTATCATTTGGAAATAAAGATGATAATGTCCATGCCTCTTATCATCCAAAATTGGTGCAAAGAGAAAAAGGAACTATTATTTATGCAAATCTCTTGACAAATCACTGTATACGCCATGACTCACGGGAGAACTGTCAAAAACAAAACTTGGGGTCCAGAGAGCTTGAGCTGTCTACTGCTGCTCCCACCCGCTGGCTGGTGAGTTCTCTTCTGCCACTGTTCAAAGCTTTGGATCAGGTGACAATGTGACCTTCCCACAGGGAATATTAGCTTTCTGTCCTCCATAGACACCACTGCATATATCCAAAACCTTGTAGACATAGAAACGAACCTTAAAGACAGATGCATCATTTTGCTATCCTATCCCTACATACATCCAAAGCATGGTCCAATCCTCAAGAATAAATTCTTGCAATTTTCTTTTTTTTTTTTTTTATTGTTGCTTACATTGTATTATGTAGCACAGTTTTATAGGCGCTGGGGATTCCCCCAACCCCTCCCATACCCCTCCCCCCATGGTGGATTCCTCCACCTTGTTGCATAACCATAGTTCAAGTTCAGTTGAGATTCATTGCTTGCAAACACATGCCTTGCATTATTTTTAACATATTGTTTACCCAATACTATGTCAATTAATTCCATAATGTTGTATATTGATACTGAGGCCTTGTTGGGGCTTTTAACTGACCGGATCTTTACTCTGTTAGACGTATCTTCAGACCATACAAGGTCTCCCCAAGAGGCCACTGGACTTATCTGGACAATAAGACGCTGAACTTTATGCTAGGCATGTGTTTGCAAGCAATTCTTGCAATTTTCATTCCCTGCATTTCCCAAAAGAGTCGAGTAGCATGAATGCAGACGATGGGATTCCCAGCATAAGCTGGAACCATCGTAGACAATAGACCCAGAATCCAACACTTAGGGAAACATGACTCTGCATTCTGACTCCCGCTGCCCAAGCCTTGCCGGCCCTTCCTTACCAGGCTCACCTCCCGCGGTTGAAGTGGAGGCTTCTGGGGGCTGGTCTTCATGGGTAAGCGCTTCAGATTCTTCGCTGTGGATGACTGCACAAAGGAGCAAAACTCTCCCTTAGTCTCGAGTGGCAGCAAAGAGCATCATCAGAACACCCGAGAGGCTGAGGGAACTCAGTCCCTGGCTGATGCCTTGAATGTGTGGGACTGGCAGGTGCTTGCAGGCCCTAAGCCGAAAGCTAACCAGTGACGCAGAGTGGGCAGCTTCACCAAGCCCACCAGAATCTTCCACCTCCACCCTCACTCCATGTCTGTCCCCACACTCACACTTGCCTCTCACTCCTATGTTAGCTTTCTACTGGGTTCTACACCCGACTGTCCCATTCTCCTGTCCTGGCACCCGTGTCTCCCTACACCTGTTCGTCTTGCTGCTGCTTTGTTCTCCACACTCACAGATTCCTGGTTGTTGTCCCAGTTACTTGACGCCTAGCCCCTTGCCTGCCTCTCTTTATTGAAAATAGTCTCTCTGGCGTCAATACTCACGACCTCCATTTCTCTGAATCTCAGGCACGTGGGGAAAATCCAATAGGCGTGTGGGGAAATCCCAACCCATGTCGGAAATCCAATAGGAAATGAGTGAGCTCAGAGTTCACAGCCTCTGAGGGCATTCATTAAAATGCCATTCTTCTGCAACCTCAGACCAGGTAACATTTGCATTAGTTTTTAGGTCTCTCCCTAGTGTGTTTTAAGGTGTGCTTCTAAATTCCTATATACATACATACATATATATACACATACATACATACATATATATGTATGTGCTATATGTACATAGCACAAAAATATCTAAGAAATTACAAAACTGGCACCAACGCATGCTGTAGACAGGACTGAGATAACTCAACATTCTGACAAGTGTTTCTGTTGCTCGTTTTGCAAAGCAAATAAACACAGAATCCGAGACCCTAGCCTTGTCTTTACTCCCTTATGCAACTGTGAGGGAAGACCGCCTGACACTTACGTGATTGGGTTTTATCATTTGGAAATAAAGATGATAATGTCCATGCCTCTTATCATCCAAAATTGGTGCAAAGAGAAAAAGGAACTATTATTTATGCAAATCTCTTGACAAATCACTGTATACGCCATGACTCACGGGAGAACTGTCAAAAACAAAACTTGGGGTCCAGAGAGCTTGAGCTGTCTACTGCTGCTCCCACCCGCTGGCTGGTGAGTTCTCTTCTGCCACTGTTCAAAGCTTTGGATCAGGTGACAATGTGACCTTCCCACAGGGAATATTAGCTTTCTGTCCTCCATAGACACCACTGCATATATCCAAAACCTTGTAGACATAGAAATGAACCTTAAAGACAAATGCATCATTTTGCTATCCTATCCCTACATACATCCAAAGCATGGTCCAATCCTCAAGAATAAATTCTTGCAATTTTCATTCCCTGCATTTCCTAAAAGAGTCGAGTAGCATGAATGCAGATGATGGGATTCCCAGCATAAGCTGGAACCATCGTAGACAATAGACCCAGAATCCAACACTTAGGGAAACATGACTCTGCATTCTGACTCCCACCGCCCAAGCCTTGCCGGCCCTTCCTTACCAGGCTCACCTCCCGCGGTTGAAGTGGAGGCTTCTGGGGCTGGTCTTCATGGGTGAGCGCTTCAGATTCTTTGCTGTTGATGACTGCACAAAGGAGCAAAATTCTCCCTTAGTCTCGAGTGGCAGCAAAGAGCATCATCAGAACACCCAAGAGGCTGAGGGAACTCAGTCCCTGGCTGATGCCTTGAATGTGTGGGACTGGCAGGTGCTTGCAGGCCCTAAGCCGAAAGCTAACCAAAGTGACGCAGAGTGGGCAGCTTCACCAAGCCCACCAGAATCTTCCACCTCCACCCTCACTCCATGTCTGTCCCCACACTCACACTTGCCTCTCACTCCTATGTTAGCTTTCTACTGGGTTCTACACTCGACTGTCCCATTCTCCTGTCCTGGCACCCGTGTCTCCCTACACCTGTTCGTCTTGCTGCTGCTTTTTTCTCCACACTCACGGATTCCTGGTTGTTGTCCCAGTTACTTGACGCCTAGCCCCTTGCCTGCCTCTCTTTATTGAAAACAGTCTCTCTGGCGTCAATACTCACGACCTCCATTTCTCTGAATCTCAGGCACGTGGGGAAAATCCAATAGGCGTGTGGGAAATCCCAACCCATGTCGGAAATCCAATAGGAAATGAGTGAGCTCAGAGTTCACAGCCTCTGAGGGCATTCATTAAAATGCCATTCTTCTGCAACCTCAGACCAGGTAACATTTGCATTAGTTTTTAGGTTTCTCCCTAGTGTGTTTTAAGGTGTGCTTCTAGAATCCTATATACATACATACATATATATGTATGTATGTGCTATATGGACATAACACAAAAATATCTAAGAAATTACAAAACTGGCACCAACGCATGCTGTAGACAGGACTGAGATAACTCAACATTCTCACAAGCGTTTCTGTTGCTCGTTTTGCAAAGCAAATAAACACAGAATCCAAGACGCTAGCCTTGTCTTTACTCCCTTATGCAACTGTGAGGGAAGACCGCCTGACACTTACGTGATTGGGTTTTATCATTTGGAAATAAAGATGATAATGTCCATGCCTCTTATCATCCAAAATTGGTGCAAAGAGAAAAAGGAACTATTATTTATGCAAATCTCTTGACAAATCACTGTATACGCCATGACTCACGGGAGAACTGTCAAAAACAAAACTTGGGGTCCAGAGAGCTTGAGCTGTCTACTGCTGCTCCCACCCGCTGGCTGGTGAGTTCTCTTCTGCCACTGTTCAAAGCTTTGGATCAGGTGACAATGTGACCTTCCCACAGGGAATATTAGCTTTCTGTCCTCCATAGACACCACTGCATATATCCAAAACCTTGTAGACATAGAAATGAACCGTAAAGACAAATGCATCATTTTGCTATCCTATCCCTACATACATCCAAAGCATGGTCCAATCCTCAAGAATAAATTCTTGCAATTTTCATTCCCTGCATTTCCTAAAAGAGTCGAGTAGCATGAATGCAGATGATGGGATTCCCAGCATAGGCTGGAACCATCGTAGACAATAGACCCAGAATCCAACACTTAGGGAAACATGACTCTGCATTCTGACTCCCACCGCCCAAGCCTTGCCGGCCCTTCCTTACCAGGCTCACCTCCCGCGGTTGAAGTGGAGGCTTCTGGGGGCTCGTCTTCATGGGTGAGCGCTTCAGATTCTTTGCTGTTGATGACTGCACAAAGGAGCAAAACTCTCCCTTAGTCTCGAGTGGCAGCAAAGAGCATCATCAGAACACCCAAGAGGCTGAGGGAACTCAGTCCCTGGCTGATGCCTTGAATGTGTGGGACTGGCAGGTGCTTGCAGGCCCTAAGCCGAAAGCTAACCAAAGTGACGCAGAGTGGGCAGCTTCACCAAGCCCACCAGAATCTTCCACCTCCACCCTCACTCCATGTCTGTCCCCACACTCACACTTGCCTCTCACTCCTATGTTAGCTTTCTACTGGGTTCTACACCCGACTGTCCCATTCTCCTGTCCTGGCACCCGTGTCTCCCTACACCTGTTCGTCTTGCTGCTGCTTTGTTCTCCACACTCACAGATTCCTGGTTGTTGTCCCAGTTACTTGACGCCTAGCCCCTTGCCTGCCTCTCTTTATTGAAAATAGTCTCTCTGGCGTCAATACTCACGACCTCCATTTCTCTGAATCTCAGGCACGTGGGGAAAATCCAATAGGCGTGTGGGAAAATCCCAACCCATGTCGGAAATCCAATAGGAAATGAGTGAGCTCAGAGTTCACAGCCTCTGAGGGCATTCATTAAAATGCCATTCTTCTGCAACCTCAGACCAGGTAACATTTGCATTAGTTTTTAGGTTTCTCCCTAGTGTGTTTTAAGGTGTGCTTCTAGAATCCTATATACATACATACATATATATGTATGTATGTGCTATATGGACATAACACAAAAATATCTAAGAAATTACAAAACTGGCACCAACGCATGCTGTAGACAGGACTGAGATAACTCAACATTCTCACAAGCGTTTCTGTTGCTCGTTTTGCAAAGCAAATAAACACAGAATCCAAGACGCTAGCCTTGTCTTTACTCCCTTATGCAACTGTGAGGGAAGACCGCCTGACACTTACGTGATTGGGTTTTATCATTTGGAAATAAAGATGATAATGTCCATGCCTCTTATCATCCAAAATTGGTGCAAAGAGAAAAAGGAACTATTATTTATGCAAATCTCTTGACAAATCACTGTATACGCCATGACTCACGGGAGAACTGTCAAAAACAAAACTTGGGGTCCAGAGAGCTTGAGCTGTCTACTGCTGCTCCCACCCGCTGGCTGGTGAGTTCTCTTCTGCCACTGTTCAAAGCTTTGGATCAGGTGACAATGTGACCTTCCCACAGGGAATATTAGCTTTCTGTCCTCCATAGACACCACTGCATATATCCAAAACCTTGTAGACATAGAAATGAACCTTAAAGACAAATGCATCATTTTGCTATCCTATCCCTACATACATCCAAAGCATGGTCCAATCCTCAAGAATAAATTCTTGCAATTTTCATTCCCTGCATTTCCTAAAAGAGTCGAGTAGCATGAATGCAGACGATGGGATTCCCAGCATAAGCTGGAACCATCGTAGACAATAGACCCAGAATCCAACACTTAGGGAAACATGACTCTGCATTCTGACTCCCACCGCCCAAGCCTTGCCGGCCCTTCCTTACCAGGCTCACCTCCCGCGGTTGAAGTGGAGGCTTCTGGGGGCTCGTCTTCATGGGTGAGCGCTTCAGATTCTTCGCTGTGGATGACTGCACAAAGGAGCAAAACTCTCCCTTAGTCTCGAGTGGCAGCAAAGAGCATCATCAGAACACCCAAGAGGCTGAGGGAACTCAGTCCCTGGCTGATGCCTTGAATGTGTGGGACTGGCAGGTGCTTGCAGGCCCTAAGCCGAAAGCTAACCAAAGTGACGCAGAGTGGGCAGCTTCACCAAGCCCACCAGAATCTTCCACCTCCACCCTCACTCCATGTCTGTCCCCACACTCACACTTGCCTCTCACTCCTATGTTAGCTTTCTACTGGGTTCTACACCCGACTGTCCCATTCTCCTGTCCTGGCACCCGTGTCTCCCTACACCTGTTCGTCTTGCTGCTGCTTTGTTCTCCACACTCACGGATTCCTGGTTGTTGTCCCAGTTACTTGACGCCTAGCCCCTTGCCTGCCTCTCTTTATTGAAAATAGTCTCTCTGGCGTCAATACTCACGACCTCCATTTCTCTGAATCTCAGGCACGTGGGGAAAATCCAATAGGCGTGTGGGGAAATCCCAACCCATGTCAGAAATCCAATAGGAAATGAGTGAGCTCAGAGTTCACAGCCTCTGAGGGCATTCATTAAAATGCCATTCTTCTGCAACCTCAGACCAGGTAACATTTGCATTAGTTTTTAGGTCTCTCCCTAGTGTGTTTTAAGGTGTGCTTCTAGAATCCTATATACATACATACATATATATGTATGTATGTGCTATATGGACATAACACAAAAATATCTAAGAAATTACAAAACTGGCACCAACGCATGCTGTAGACAGGACTGAGATAACTCAACATTCTCACAAGCGTTTCTGTTGCTCGTTTTGCAAAGCAAATAAACACAGAATCCGAGACGCTAGCCTTGTCTTTACTCCCTTATGCAACTGTGAGGGAAGACCGCCTGACACTTACGTGATTGGGTTTTATCATTTGGAAATAAAGATGATAATGTCCGTGCCTCTTATCATCCAAAATTGGTGCAAAGAGAAAAAAGAACTATTATTTATGCAAATCTCTTGACAAATCACTGTATACGCCATGACTCACGGGAGAACCGTCAAAAACAAAACTTGGGGTCCAGAGAGCTTGAGCTGTCTACTGCTGCTCCCACCCGCTGGCTGGTGAGTTCTCTTCTGCCACTGTTCAAAGCTTTGGATCAGGTGACAATGTGACCTTCCCACAGGGAATATTAGCTTTCTGTCCTCCATAGACACCACTGCATATATCCAAAACCTTGTAGACATAGAAATGAACCTTAAAGACAGATGCATCATTTTGCTATCCTATCCCTACATACATCCAAAGCATGGTCCAATCCTCAAGAATAAATTCTTGCAATTTTCTTTTTTTTTTTTATTGTTGCTTACATTGTATTATGTAGCACAGTTTTATAGGCGCTGGGGATTCCCCCAACCCCTCCCATACCCCTCCCCCCATGGTGGATTCCTCCACCTTGTTGCATAACCATAGTTCAAGTTCAGTTGAGATTCATTGCTTGCAAACACATGCCTTGCATTATTTTTAACATATTGTTTACCCAATACTATGTCAATTAATTCCATAATGTTGTATATTGATACTGAGGCCTTGTTGGGGCTTTTAACTGACCGGATCTTTACTCTGTTAGACGTATCTTCAGACCATACAAGGTCTCCCCAAGAGGCCACTGGACTTATCTGGACAATAAGACGCTGAACTTTATGCTAGGCATGTGTTTGCAAGCAATTCTTGCAATTTTCATTCCCTGCATTTCCTAAAAGAGTCGAGTAGCATGAATGCAGACGATGGGATTCCCAGCATAAGCTGGAACCATCGTAGACAATAGACCCAGAATCCAACACTTAGGGAAACATGACTCTGCATTCTGACTCCCGCCGCCCAAGCCTTGCCGGCCCTTCCTTACCAGGATCACCTCCCGCGGTTGAAGTGGAGACTTCTGGGGGCTGGTCTTCATGGGTAAGCGCTTCAGATTCTTCGCTGTGGATGACTGCACAAAGGAGCAAAATTCTCCCTTAGTCTCGAGTGGCAGCAAAGAGCATCATCAGGACACCCGAGAGGCTGAGGGAACTCAGTCCCTGGCTGATGCCTTGAATGTGTGGGACTGGCAGGTGCTTGCAGGCCCTAAGCCGAAAGCTAACCAAAGTGACGCAGAGTGGGCAGCTTCACCAAGCCCACCAGAATCTTCCACCTCCACCCTCACTCCATGTCTGTCCCCACACTCACACTTGCCTCTCACTCCTATGTTAGCTTTCTACTGGGTTCTACACCCGACTGTCCCATTCTCCTGTCCTGGCACCCGTGTCTCCCTACACCTGTTCGTCTTGCTGCTGCTTTGTTCTCCACACTCACAGATTCCTGGTTGTTGTCCCAGTTACTTGACGCCTAGCCCCTTGCCTGCCTCTCTTTATTGAAAATAGTCTCTCTGGCGTCAATACTCACGACCTCCATTTCTCTGAATCTCAGGCACGTGGGGAAAATCCAATAGGCGTGTGGGGAAATCCCAACCCATGTCGGAAATCCAATAGGAAATGAGTGAGCTCAGAGTTCACAGCCTCTGAGGGCATTCATTAAAATGCCATTCTTCTGCAACCTCAGACCAGGTAACATTTGCATTAGTTTTTAGGTTTCTCCCTAGTGTGTTTTAAGGTGTGCTTCTAGAATCCTATATACATACATACATATATATGTATGTATGTGCTATATGGACATAACACAAAAATATCTAAGAAATTACAAAACTGGCACCAACGCATGCTGTAGACAGGACTGAGATAACTCAACATTCTCACAAGCGTTTCTGTTGCTCGTTTTGCAAAGCAAATAAACACAGAATCCAAGACGCTAGCCTTGTCTTTACTCCCTTATGCAACTGTGAGGGAAGACCGCCTGACACTTACGTGATTGGGTTTTATCATTTGGAAATAAAGATGATAATGTCCATGCCTCTTATCATCCAAAATTGGTGCAAAGAGAAAAAGGAACTATTATTTATGCAAATCTCTTGACAAATCACTGTATACGCCATGACTCACGGGAGAACTGTCAAAAACAAAACTTGGGGTCCAGAGAGCTTGAGCTGTCTACTGCTGCTCCCACCCGCTGGCTGGTGAGTTCTCTTCTGCCACTGTTCAAAGCTTTGGATCAGGTGACAATGTGACCTTCCCACAGGGAATATTAGCTTTCTGTCCTCCATAGACACCACTGCATATATCCAAAACCTTGTAGACATAGAAATGAACCTTAAAGACAAATGCATCATTTTGCTATCCTATCCCTACATACATCCAAAGCATGGTCCAATCCTCAAGAATAAATTCTTGCAATTTTCATTCCCTGCATTTCCTAAAAGAGTCGAGTAGCATGAATGCAGACGATGGGATTCCCAGCATAAGCTGGAACCATCGTAGACAATAGACCCAGAATCCAACACTTAGGGAAACATGACTCTGCATTCTGACTCCCACCGCCCAAGCCTTGCCGGCCCTTCCTTACCAGGCTCACCTCCCGCGGTTGAAGTGGAGGCTTCTGGGGGCTCGTCTTCATGGGTGAGCGCTTCAGATTCTTCGCTGTGGATGACTGCACAAAGGAGCAAAACTCTCCCTTAGTCTCGAGTGGCAGCAAAGAGCATCATCAGAACACCCAAGAGGCTGAGGGAACTCAGTCCTTGGCTGATGCCTTGAATGTGTGGGACTGGCAGGTGCTTGCAGGCCCTAAGCCGAAAGCTAACCAAAGTGACGCAGAGTGGGCAGCTTCACCAAGCCCACCAGAATCTTCCACCTCCACCCTCACTCCATGTCTGTCCCCACACTCACACTTGCCTCTCACTCCTATGTTAGCTTTCTACTGGGTTCTACACCCGACTGTCCCATTCTCCTGTCCTGGCACCCGTGTCTCCCTACACCTGTTCGTCTTGCTGCTGCTTTGTTCTCCACACTCACGGATTCCTGGTTGTTGTCCCAGTTACTTGACGCCTAGCCCCTTGCCTGCCTCTCTTTATTGAAAATAGTCTCTCTGGCGTCAATACTCACGACCTCCATTTCTCTGAATCTCAGGCACGTGGGGAAAATCCAATAGGCGTGTGGGGAAATCCCAACCCATGTCAGAAATCCAATAGGAAATGAGTGAGCTCAGAGTTCACAGCCTCTGAGGGCATTCATTAAAATGCCATTCTTCTGCAACCTCAGACCAGGTAACATTTGCATTAGTTTTTAGGTCTCTCCCTAGTGTGTTTTAAGGTGTGCTTCTAGAATCCTATATACATACATACATATATATGTATGTATGTGCTATATGGACATAACACAAAAATATCTAAGAAATTACAAAACTGGCACCAACGCATGCTGTAGACAGGACTGAGATAACTCAACATTCTCACAAGCGTTTCTGTTGCTCGTTTTGCAAAGCAAATAAACACAGAATCCGAGACGCTAGCCTTGTCTTTACTCCCTTATGCAACTGTGAGGGAAGACCGCCTGACACTTACGTGATTGGGTTTTATCATTTGGAAATAAAGATGATAATGTCCGTGCCTCTTATCATCCAAAATTGGTGCAAAGAGAAAAAAGAACTATTATTTATGCAAATCTCTTGACAAATCACTGTATACGCCATGACTCACGGGAGAACCGTCAAAAACAAAACTTGGGGTCCAGAGAGCTTGAGCTGTCTACTGCTGCTCCCACCCGCTGGCTGGTGAGTTCTCTTCTGCCACTGTTCAAAGCTTTGGATCAGGTGACAATGTGACCTTCCCACAGGGAATATTAGCTTTCTGTCCTCCATAGACACCACTGCATATATCCAAAACCTTGTAGACATAGAAATGAACCTTAAAGACAGATGCATCATTTTGCTATCCTATCCCTACATACATCCAAAGCATGGTCCAATCCTCAAGAATAAATTCTTGCAATTTTCTTTTTTTTTTTTATTGTTGCTTACATTGTATTATGTAGCACAGTTTTATAGGCGCTGGGGATTCCCCCAACCCCTCCCATACCCCTCCCCCCATGGTGGATTCCTCCACCTTGTTGCATAACCATAGTTCAAGTTCAGTTGAGATTCATTGCTTGCAAACACATGCCTTGCATTATTTTTAACATATTGTTTACCCAATACTATGTCAATTAATTCCATAATGTTGTATATTGATACTGAGGCCTTGTTGGGGCTTTTAACTGACCGGATCTTTACTCTGTTAGACGTATCTTCAGACCATACAAGGTCTCCCCAAGAGGCCACTGGACTTATCTGGACAATAAGACGCTGAACTTTATGCTAGGCATGTGTTTGCAAGCAATTCTTGCAATTTTCATTCCCTGCATTTCCTAAAAGAGTCGAGTAGCATGAATGCAGACGATGGGATTCCCAGCATAAGCTGGAACCATCGTAGACAATAGACCCAGAATCCAACACTTAGGGAAACATGACTCTGCATTCTGACTCCCGCCGCCCAAGCCTTGCCGGCCCTTCCTTACCAGGCTCACCTCCCGCGGTTGAAGTGGAGACTTCTGGGGGCTGGTCTTCATGGGTAAGCGCTTCAGATTCTTCGCTGTGGATGACTGCACAAAGGAGCAAAATTCTCCCTTAGTCTCGAGTGGCAGCAAAGAGCATCATCAGGACACCCGAGAGGCTGAGGGAACTCAGTCCCTGGCTGATGCCTTGAATGTGTGGGACTGGCAGGTGCTTGCAGGCCCTAAGCCGAAAGCTAACCAAAGTGACGCAGAGTGGGCAGCTTCACCAAGCCCACCAGAATCTTCCACCTCCACCCTCACTCCATGTCTGTCCCCACACTCACACTTGCCTCTCACTCCTATGTTAGCTTTCTACTGCGTTCTACACCCGACTGTCCCATTCTCCTGTCCTGGCACCCGTGTCTCCCTACACCTGTTCGTCTTGCTGCTGCTTTGTTCTCCACACTCACAGATTCCTGGTTGTTGTCCCAGTTACTTGACGCCTAGCCCCTTGCCTGCCTCTCTTTATTGAAAATAGTCTCTCTGGCGTCAATACTCACGACCTCCATTTCTCTGAATCTCAGGCACGTGGGGAAAATCCAATAGGCGTGTGGGGAAATCCCAACCCATGTCGGAAATCCAATAGGAAATGAGTGAGCTCAGAGTTCACAGCCTCTGAGGGCATTCATTAAAATGCCATTCTTCTGCAACCTCAGACCAGGTAACATTTGCATTAGTTTTTAGGTTTCTCCCTAGTGTGTTTTAAGGTGTGCTTCTAGAATCCTATATACATACATACATATATATGTATGTATGTGCTATATGGACATAACACAAAAATATCTAAGAAATTACAAAACTGGCACCAACGCATGCTGTAGACAGGACTGAGATAACTCAACATTCTCACAAGCGTTTCTGTTGCTCGTTTTGCAAAGCAAATAAACACAGAATCCAAGACGCTAGCCTTGTCTTTACTCCCTTATGCAACTGTGAGGGAAGACCGCCTGACACTTACGTGATTGGGTTTTATCATTTGGAAATAAAGATGATAATGTCCATGCCTCTTATCATCCAAAATTGGTGCAAAGAGAAAAAGGAACTATTATTTATGCAAATCTCTTGACAAATCACTGTATACGCCATGACTCACGGGAGAACTGTCAAAAACAAAACTTGGGGTCCAGAGAGCTTGAGCTGTCTACTGCTGCTCCCACCCGCTGGCTGGTGAGTTCTCTTCTGCCACTGTTCAAAGCTTTGGATCAGGTGACAATGTGACCTTCCCACAGGGAATATTAGCTTTCTGTCCTCCATAGACACCACTGCATATATCCAAAACCTTGTAGACATAGAAATGAACCTTAAAGACAAATGCATCATTTTGCTATCCTATCCCTACATACATCCAAAGCATGGTCCAATCCTCAAGAATAAATTCTTGCAATTTTCATTCCCTGCATTTCCTAAAAGAGTCGAGTAGCATGAATGCAGACGATGGGATTCCCAGCATAAGCTGGAACCATCGTAGACAATAGACCCAGAATCCAACACTTAGGGAAACATGACTCTGCATTCTGACTCCCACCGCCCAAGCCTTGCCGGCCCTTCCTTACCAGGCTCACCTCCCGCGGTTGAAGTGGAGGCTTCTGGGGGCTCGTCTTCATGGGTGAGCGCTTCAGATTCTTCGCTGTTGATGACTGCACAAAGGAGCAAAACTCTCCCTTAGTCTCGAGTGGCAGCAAAGAGCATCATCAGAACACCCAAGAGGCTGAGGGAACTCAGTCCCTGGCTGATGCCTTGAATGTGTGGGACTGGCAGGTGCTTGCAGGCCCTAAGCCGAAAGCTAACCAAAGTGACGCAGAGTGGGCAGCTTCACCAAGCCCACCAGAATCTTCCACCTCCACCCTCACTCCATGTCTGTCCCCACACTCACACTTGCCTCTCACTCCTATGTTAGCTTTCTACTGGGTTCTACACCCGACTGTCCCATTCTCCTGTCCTGGCACCCGTGTCTCCCTACACCTGTTCGTCTTGCTGCTGCTTTGTTCTCCACACTCACGGATTCCTGGTTGTTGTCCCAGTTACTTGACGCCTAGCCCCTTGCCTGCCTCTCTTTATTGAAAATAGTCTCTCTGGCGTCAATACTCACGACCTCCATTTCTCTGAATCTCAGGCACGTGGGGAAAATCCAATAGGCGTGTGGGGAAATCCCAACCCATGTCAGAAATCCAATAGGAAATGAGTGAGCTCAGAGTTCACAGCCTCTGAGGGCATTCATTAAAATGCCATTCTTCTGCAACCTCAGACCAGGTAACATTTGCATTAGTTTTTAGGTCTCTCCCTAGTGTGTTTTAAGGTGTGCTTCTAGAATCCTATATACATACATACATATATATGTATGTATGTGCTATATGGACATAACACAAAAATATCTAAGAAATTACAAAACTGGCACCAACGCATGCTGTAGACAGGACTGAGATAACTCAACATTCTCACAAGCGTTTCTGTTGCTCGTTTTGCAAAGCAAATAAACACAGAATCCGAGACGCTAGCCTTGTCTTTACTCCCTTATGCAACTGTGAGGGAAGACCGCCTGACACTTACGTGATTGGGTTTTATCATTTGGAAATAAAGATGATAATGTCCGTGCCTCTTATCATCCAAAATTGGTGCAAAGAGAAAAAAGAACTATTATTTATGCAAATCTCTTGACAAATCACTGTATACGCCATGACTCACGGGAGAACCGTCAAAAACAAAACTTGGGGTCCAGAGAGCTTGAGCTGTCTACTGCTGCTCCCACCCGCTGGCTGGTGAGTTCTCTTCTGCCACTGTTCAAAGCTTTGGATCAGGTGACAATGTGACCTTCCCACAGGGAATATTAGCTTTCTGTCCTCCATAGACACCACTGCATATATCCAAAACCTTGTAGACATAGAAATGAACCTTAAAGACAGATGCATCATTTTGCTATCCTATCCCTACATACATCCAAAGCATGGTCCAATCCTCAAGAATAAATTCTTGCAATTTTCTTTTTTTTTTTTATTGTTGCTTACATTGTATTATGTAGCACAGTTTTATAGGCGCTGGGGATTCCCCCAACCCCTCCCATACCCCTCCCCCCATGGTGGATTCCTCCACCTTGTTGCATAACCATAGTTCAAGTTCAGTTGAGATTCATTGCTTGCAAACACATGCCTTGCATTATTTTTAACATATTGTTTACCCAATACTATGTCAATTAATTCCATAATGTTGTATATTGATACTGAGGCCTTGTTGGGGCTTTTAACTGACCGGATCTTTACTCTGTTAGACGTATCTTCAGACCATACAAGGTCTCCCCAAGAGGCCACTGGACTTATCTGGACAATAAGACGCTGAACTTTATGCTAGGCATGTGTTTGCAAGCAATTCTTGCAATTTTCATTCCCTGCATTTCCTAAAAGAGTCGAGTAGCATGAATGCAGACGATGGGATTCCCAGCATAAGCTGGAACCATCGTAGACAATAGACCCAGAATCCAACACTTAGGGAAACATGACTCTGCATTCTGACTCCCGCCGCCCAAGCCTTGCCGGCCCTTCCTTACCAGGCTCACCTCCCGCGGTTGAAGTGGAGACTTCTGGGGGCTGGTCTTCATGGGTAAGCGCTTCAGATTCTTCGCTGTGGATGACTGCACAAAGGAGCAAAATTCTCCCTTAGTCTCGAGTGGCAGCAAAGAGCATCATCAGGACACCCGAGAGGCTGAGGGAACTCAGTCCCTGGCTGATGCCTTGAATGTGTGGGACTGGCAGGTGCTTGCAGGCCCTAAGCCGAAAGCTAACCAGTGACGCAGAGTGGGCAGCTTCACCAAGCCCACCAGAATCTTCCACCTCCACCCTCACTCCATGTCTGTCCCCACACTCACACTTGCCTCTCACTCCTATGTTAGCTTTCTACTGGGTTCTACACCCGACTGTCCCATTCTCCTGTCCTGGCACCCGTGTCTCCCTACACCTGTTCGTCTTGCTGCTGCTTTGTTCTCCACACTCACGGATTCCTGGTTGTTGTCCCAGTTACTTGACGCCTAGCCCCTTGCCTGCCTCTCTTTATTGAAAATAGTCTCTCTGGCGTCAATACTCACGACCTCCATTTCTCTGAATCTCAGGCACGTGGGGAAAATCCAATAGGCGTGGGGGGAAAATCCCAACCAGTGTGGGAAATCCAATGGCCCAGTGCAGTAGCCTAGTAGCTGAAGTCCTCTCCTTGCATGAACTGCAAACCAAGAATGGTCCCAGTTTGTGTCCTAGCTGCTCCACTTCCCATCTAGCTCCCTTCTTGTAGCCTAGGAAAGCAGTCTAGGATGGCGAAAAATTTGGGACCCTGCACCCGCGTGGGAGACCTGGAGGAAGTTCCTGGCTCCTGGCTTCAGAGCGGCCGCATTGGCCATTGTGGTCACCTGGGGAGTGAGTCATCGGATGGAAGATCTTCCTCTGTCTCTCCTCCTCTCTGTATATCTGACTTTCCAATAAATGAATAAATCTTTAACAACAAAAAAAGGAGTAAAGGAACACGGTGAGTTGTGTCTGTACTGAGCTTGAGCGTACTCACTGAGCAATTGTCCCACAGGGAAAATAATATCAACTTTGGCATCAGACAGGTCAAAATAGGTCCGTGTGGCCCTCAGACCTAGTGGCCAACAGGTTCCAGCAAGAGCAGCACCACCAACAACCTAGGTATATAGGACTCCTTGTGTCTCTGTAATCCTGGGAACTGCTCAAACCCCTACAAGCGGGAGAAAAATTTGTACGGACAATGGTGCAGCCTCAGTACGGTATCACAGGAGCTGGAGACTGGTAAGCCGGGAACTGGAGCTATGGAGACCACAGTGGAAGTCTAACATAAGATCCCAGAACTGGAACTCACTGGAGGGAGTGGCACAAGTAACTTTAGCAAATAAGAAAAATCGAATTATAGAGTTGTGGGTGACACAGCTTAGAAACCTGGCCCAAGGAGAAGAGTCTGATCATCAGAAGCACAATGACCAAGAGCAAAAGAAGAAACAAAGGCACAATGAATATTACTGAAGTTTCCCTACAAAGAATCAAAGCCTCAGAGTTAACTGAGGAACATCGAGAAAGTGGAGGATACAGATTCAAAACACTTGTTTTAAAGCTTCTTATCAACAAGAAGCATATGAAGCAGGCATTCAAGGAATTTAAGGACTATGTCACACAGAAAATGAATCAAATGGAAGTTGATATATCAGAAATTAATAATACAGTCAAGCAAAAATTAAAGTATAATGGAGAGTCTCCAAAGTAGAATGAAGGAGGCAGAAGAAAGAATCTCAGTATTGGAAGATATTTCCTTTCACCAGCGGAAAACAGACAAAAAGCTGGAAGCAGAGCTGGGTCAAGCTCAAAAAAGTATTTAAGAATTAAGAGAAACTATTAAAAGGCCAAATGTAAGAGTTATGGGAGTGCTAGAAGGTGCAGAAAGAGAAGCTGGGTTCAAAAATGTATTTAATGAAATAATAAGGGAAAATTTCCCTAATCTAGAGAAAGAATTGGCAAACAACATCCAGAAACCCAACAGGATTGACCAAAAGTATCTCCACCACGACACATGATAATCAAGCTCTCTCCAGTCAAACATAAGAAAAAGATCCTGAAATGTGCATGTGAAACAAAAATCAACTGACATATGAAGGAATGCCAGTTAAATTCACAGGAGATCTCTCACAAAAACTCCATAGGCCAGAAGAAAATGGGGCAACATATTCCAGAATCTCAAAGCAAAACACTGTCGGCCCAGGATTACATACCCAGTAAAGCTTTCCTTTGTCTTTGAAAATAAAATAAAATTCTTCCACAGTAAAGCAAAAAAAATTTATAGAATATGCCTCTTTCAGACCCGACCAACACATGATACTTCAAGATGTTCTCTTGACAGAGAAGAGGAATAGCGCCTACCAAAACCAAAGGCAAATGTGAAGAACATCCCAGTGAAATAACAACACAAGACTAAATCAACGAACAACCCATTGCTAAAATGACAGGACCAAATTACCACCCGTATATATTAATCCTGAATGTTAATGGATTAACTCTTCAGTCAAATGTCATACTTACCCAAAATGCATTAAAAATGCAAAACCCATCTATTTGTTGCCTACAGGAGAAATATCTCACCAACAAAGATCAGCAGAAACCATATCTCATGGATTTTATATATATATCTTTAATTTATCCATTCAAACCACCTTCTTCCCATTAAATTCTTCACTGACTCGTAGATCATACAGGAGCATCATTTTCTTCAAGAAGGTTCTTGATTTTATTTTACATGTTATTTAATTTCATGGCATTTTAAATTTCTTTGTTTCCTGTTGTTCATTTTGTTTTATGGCTTTTCAATTAAGGGAATGTACAGTAACTTTGTAATGGAGACTTTCATATTCATATCTGGTATCATGTTATTGAACTTCATGGCATTGTAAATCTCTATTTTTCTTTTTTTTGCTGTTGATTTTGTATTGTGGCTTTTCACTTAAGGAGATGTACAGTAACTGTGAAATGGAGTCTGTCATATCCAGATGTGAGGATACAATGCAGTATGTATCTCTACTTCCAGACCAAAGATGAACTCCCAATGAAACTGTTAATTACATCTTGACAATACAATGCTAGCCCCTCTGCCATTACCATGCCCGCAATGACGGACATATGACTCCTTATGAAGAACTTATAGTAATGATATAGGTAAACTTGGGAGAGGAGGAGGGGACTTGACAAGGGTGGGAGGGAAATCCCAGAGCCTATGGAACTGTATCATAAAATGATAACAGTAATTTTATTTTATTATTTTTTTAAAAGATTTACTTTTATCATTTTTTTTGTTGGAAAGGCAGATATACAGAGAGGAGAGACAGAGAGGAAGATCTTCCGTCCGATGATCCACTGCCCAAGTGAGCCCAACGGTGGATGCCATGCCAATCCGAAGCCAGGAGCCTCTTCTGGGCCTCAGAGTCCCAAAGCTTTGGGCCGTCCTCGACTGCTTTCCTGGGCCACAGGCAGGGAGCTGGAAGGGAAGCGGAGCTCCCGGGATAGAACCGGTGCATATATGGGATCCTCGGCGTGCAAGGCGAGGACCTTAACCACTGCGCCACTGCACCGGGCACGATAACAGTAATTTTAAAAGAAGGAAAAAAAAGTCAGCGGTGTTACTATAAATGTTGCTTTTCCATTTTTAAGCATGGCCACTCTGGAAAAAAAAATCCCATTTACATTGGAACTGATAAAGAACAAAATACAGAGAAATAAATTTAGAGTAAAACATGTGTACACTAAAAATCCTAAAACTTTGATTAAAAAAAATTAAAGATGACAAGATAGACCCGCTCTTGATGGCCTAGTGGATGAAGTCCTTGACTTACGCCTGCTGGGATCCAATATTGGCACCAGTGTGTATCCCAGCAGCCCTACTTCCCATCCAGCTCCCTGCTTGTGGCTTGGGAAAGCAGTCAAGGATGGCCCAGAGCTTTGGCATTCTGCTTCCACATGGGAGACCCAGAGGAAGTTCCTGGCTCCTGGCTTCAGGTCAGCTCCACTATGGCCATTGCAGCCACTTGGGGAGTGAACCAGCAGATAAAGATCTTCCTCTTTATATCTCCTCCTCACTGTATATCTGCAGTTCCGATAAAAATAAATACATCTAGAAAAGATGACAACATAAATGGAAAGATTTTTCATGTTCATGAATTCAAAAAATTTATATTGTGGACTGTGTGTAGTACTGAAGTTCTCTATAGAGTTAATATAATTTTTTTTCACAATTCCAATGACTTTTTTTTACAGATATAGCAAAACAAAACTAAGTCTACAATTTTTATGAAACACAACAGACTGACTAGCTGAGGCAAACTTGATGACAAAGAACAAAGCTGAAGGCGTCACAGTATCTGACAGCAAAGAAATACTGGGACAGTGCAGTGGAGTAATATATTAATCCTCCACCTGTGAAACCTGCATCCTATATGGGCACCAGTTTGTGTCCCAGCTGCTCCAGTTCTATCCAGCTTCCTGCTAATGGCCTGGGAAAGCACCAACGGATGTTCAAGATCTTGGCTCTCTGAACTGACATGGAGACCTGAAAGAAGCTACCAGCTCCTGGCTCTGGAAGGCCCAGCTATGGTCAGGGTGGCCATCAGGGGAATGAACCAGAAGATGGAAGATACCTGTGTGTGTGTGTGTGTGTGTGTGTGTGTGCATGGAATGTGTGTGTTTTACTGCTCTCTGTAGTTCTTTCATCAACAATAAATAAATCTTTAAAATACACATGTACACTATAAAACTACAGTAAGCCAAACAGTACGCTACTGTCATAAACACAGACACCTAAATAGATGAAGCACAACAGCGCGTCTAGAAATAAACTCTTGCATGGTCAACTGTTATTCAGAAAAAGTGCCAAGAACACACAATGCGGAAAGGACCATTTGTCAATAAGCAGTACTGGGACAACTGGATAACACGAGACCAGAGAGTGACATTAGACCTTCATCAAAATCACCTGAAAAAATCCATCAAGAATGAATTAAAGGCTTCAATCTAAGACCTAAAACTGTAGAAGAAAACATGGGGAAGAGCTACATATCATGGGTCTTGGCAATGATTTTCAATGTGACACAAAAGTATGATCAATACAAGCAAAAATCAACAACAAAGATTATCTAAAGCCAAAAGCTCTGTAGAGTCAAGAAAATAACCCACAGGTAAGAGACAACCTACACTATGGCAGAAGACATGTGCAAATCTATCTGCTAAATGACTGAGACCCAAATGATGGAACTAACTTAAGCAACTCAATAATAAATTAATAATGGGTATTTTATTATCAAAAAAGTCCTGCACAAAAGGACCTATACAAGTGACCAACGTGTAAATGGGAAATGCACAGCACCACTAACCACCCGGGAAACATAACGTAAAATCATGAGAAGATGTCACTTCACGCTGGCTGCATTGGTGTTTAGCAGAAAGACATGAGAGGACAGATGCCGGTGGTGATGTCTAAAAACGGGAACCCCGGTGCTACTGCTGGCTGGGTTATAAATAGTACAGCCATCATGGAAAACAAAATGGAGATTCCTTGAAAATCACACATCAACTACGTAAGACAGAGCAGTCACACTCCTGGATATTTATCCCAAGTATATGCAGTCAATATGTCACGGAGGTGCCTGCACTCCCCCGTTCAGAGCAGTATTAGACACAGAAGTCGAGGCGTGAAGTCAGCCCAAGTGCCCGGCGACAGAGGAATGCGCAAAGATGACATCTACACAAAGGAATACGACTCAGCCTCAAAAGGAAGAAGCTCCTATCACCTGAATCAACCCACATGACCCGGAGGACACAACACTGAGGGAAACAAGCCAGGTACAAGAGGACCATCACAGAGCTCATCTGTGCTTCACAACAGCATCTCGTTTTCTTAAAAATTACTGAAAACGGATTTTAAGTGTTCTTACCACAAAAAGTATATGAAGAGCTATATATGCTCGGTACATCAAGTCATCCGTTTTATTCTGTGTCAGTGGGCTGTGAGCTGCAGGGTTCTCCTTGTCTCCCTTTGCTCTCCACTCCCGACGTGCCTGGGGATCCCTCAGGGAGCCCTGCCCACACCCTGCAGCCTTGAACCCTTTCTCCTCCTCCATTCATCCCTCCCTGTTCCTGGCACCTGCACACACAGATAGTTATCAAGGATATGGATCACACGTGTTACCAGTTTAACATATTCAGATGCTGTGTGTTAGAGGACAAAGACCAGATAGTGGAAAGCTTTTCATCTGGGCTCCTCTTTAACGCTGGCCACGGGCCATGCTTCTGAGCCCTTCAGGGCTCCACCCCTAGCTCTCCTGTCTGGAAGGTTCTCTAGCACTACTGTTTCCAGGTGTTTCAGCTGTGCAAGTCTGGCTTCCTCCACTTTGACCTCGGCTGCCTTCTCAATGTCCTCCCTCGTGTCCCTGACCTTCTCCATGTCCTCCCACGTTCCATCCCTGGCTTATCCTCTCTGTCCAGAACCCAGCTGGCTCCGTTCCCTCTACAAGTGAGAAATGCTTGTTACCTTGTTCCAGTGGCAGCTGAATCCTGGAATTCTCCTCTATGTGGCCTCTGACATTGTTCTGGAATCGAAGCTTGCGGTTGACTTCTGAAGACAGAGATGAGAAGGCGGTTAGAGATCTTCGCAGGAACCATGGAAGTCACAAAACCACCTGCTTAGGATTCTCCAGTTTCCGGATCAGTGCATCCCACAGAACTGAACGTTCCCCATCAGTCCATGGGAGATGGCATGTCAGCAAGGGAGGTTTTATGTTTTCCAGACAGAAAAAGACAAGCAAGGCTGGAGAAAACAGAAGTGGAAGCACTGTGGGCTGTGTTACCTAAAGAGTGCTGAGAGACTAGGTATGTGTTTGCAAGGAACGAATCTCAACTGACCTTGAACTGTGGTTATGCAACAAGGTGGAGGAATCCACCATGGGGGGAGGGGTTTGGCAGGGGAGGGGGGAATCCCCAGTGCCTATAAAACTGTATCACATAATACAATGTAAACAACAATAAAAAAAAAAGAGTGCTGAGAGAGAGAAAGCAGATAGCAACATATTCAATAAAAGAGAATCATGTGGGGTTTTTTCTCTGGTACCTCTTTTTAAAAAAGATTCTTTTATTGTTTAGAAAGCAGAGTAAGGGGTGAGGAGATCTCCCTTCAGTGTGGTGACTCTTACAATTGGCCTTGCCCCCATTGGGTGTCCCTGAAACTGGCTGGGGAGGTTTTTACAAGAGACCGACCCCATGAGCACAGAGTACCAAGCCAAGCTGGGTCCCGCACCCACAGTTAGTTAGACTGTCTATCGCTCAAATCAGGCTGCAGTCAATGGGGTGGGCTGCAGTGTAGACCAGCACAAGGGCTCCAGTGGAACAGAAGCCACTGGTTCTGCTCATTGGGATTTTCTGTGACTTGTCCTGTGTCCTCCTAAGTAACCGTGGTGCCCGTGTCATGCTGGTCATCTTGTTATTCTAAACGCCTGGCTCAGCAGATCTCTGAGTGGCGGCTGTACCCCTGCTATCATGCCAGAAGCTCCAAGAAGGTTCATGCCGCGTCTGTCTTGACAAGTACTTTATCTCCACTGTCCAGCACAGTCTGTGGTTTGTGTTAGAAACTCAGTACATGCTTGCTGAAAATATTTTACCCTAAACTCCTAAAGGTAGACAATTAACATAATTACCAATTTCAAAGCTTTTACGAACAGGAACTAATTTGGGGTATTCCTGCAGGTTGACCTCGTTGAACACTGCCTCGAAAACAGTCTCGTCAAACTTCTCCAGTTTCTCAAGAACATCATACACCACATGTTCAACACGCATCATGTTTCTCCAAGAATTTTCTGCATCCTTAAAAAATATAAAATAGAAAAACACAGAATATTAAGCTACAACAAGCTCCAGAAGTCAGTTTCATTCTTTTTTTTTAAGATTTACTTATTATTATTAAAGCAATTTTTGGTGCAGAGATAGAGACACACAGAGAGAGAACGATCTTCCACTTGCTGGTTCACTTCCCAAGTGGCCACCATGACCAGAGTTAAGCCAATCCAAATCCAAAAGTCAGGAGCTTCTTCCAGGTCTCCCACACGTGTACCGGGTTCCAAGGCTTTGGGCCGTCCTCCACTGCTTCCCCAGGCCACAAGCAGGGAGCTGGATGGGAGGTGGAGCAGCCAGGACACAAACTGGTGCCCAGTATGGGATCCCGGCCCATGCAAGGTGAGGATTTAGCCACTGCACTATCATGCTGGGCCCTACTCAAACTCTTAAGACTACACAAGTGCCACACACACACACACACACACACACACACACACAAATGAAAGAAAAACCAAGCAAGCCTCTACTTCTAAATTCATCCCAATGAGTTTTAAGGCTTTTGGACTTAGATATTTTGAATCAACATTAATTGAAATAAAGTGCTGTGCCAGTAACTGTTTCAGTAAACCAGTAAAACCATTAATTCACTAAAACTATTTACAACATTTAGTTTATGTTACAATGAATGATTGTTTGAACTACATGGTATGACATATACAAGACAGCACCCATCTAAGAGTGCAATTGTGTCAACTCTGGCTTATCACCAGTGCATCCGCCCACCTCCAGAGGGCGTCACATAACACCATCGCATCAGGGAGAAGCAGGGCATGAGTGATACAGAAGCACTTACAGAAACACCTGTCTGTCACTGGTTGTAACTTGAAATTGAATCTGGAATATCAGAGCATAAATTAAGTGGCTGCTAGTACACCAGGTTGTGACACAGTGGACTTCACTTACCTGAAACATTCTATCCGTGATGAGTCCACGGTCACGGAGGCCATGCAGGAAAGGAAATGTGTGCGTTATTGCATGTGAGATCTCCACTCTGCAGCTCTTGAAATGATTTAACACTGCCTCATAGATGAGCTTTTCTTCTTCGTCTTCTGTGGACATCTCTGTGGGAAAGCACACCCCATGAAAATGGTCATTAGGATTACAGGGCCCGTGGGAGGTCCTAAGGTCACACTCGGGAAGGAAAGGCCACCACGCACCAGCACATTCAAAGCAAGCATCCTAGGTAGATGCCAGAATGAACGGAGCTAAAGCAATAGAGATGAAATGGGAGGAAGCGCACAGGTCACAGAAGAAGTAACTGCGGACTGCCCAGCCCATCCTGCATCACAGCGATTATAGGTACTTCCCACCTAAGCTTATGTAGAATGTATTTCAATTGAAAAACCTTAACTCCTATAAAATTAAGGTGGAATAAGAAGGGCATTCAGACAGGAGTATAAAATAATGAAAGAAAAACAGGATCTGTCCTTGAAAATTTATCTTAATGAGCAATTAAGAGAAAACAGATCACAAAAAGACAAAAGCAAAATGCCCTATTTCTGATCACAGTCATCAAACCACACAATTAAGTGAGAAATGCCATTCTACCTCAAAAACTTAGTTATGAGTGATATCACATGGTGTAATAATAACAATTGTAAGCTGAGAGTGTAACAAGAATGGCAACCATATTACCCGAGACAACTGGTTTTGTTTTGTGTTAACACAAATTGGTGCTCTTCTATTTTAGTTGATAATAACTGAATTTCAATTACATACAACTCTAGATATTTTTCAAGCCTTGTGATAACTACAAAAAAAATCAGTATATGCACAAAATGCGAAAAAAGTATTATCTTTACCAAAAAGCATTAAATTATAAATGAACTTAACAAGAAAAAATACAGAAACAAAGAAACTATGCAAGAGCCAGAAAGTAACTAACAAAATGGCAACAGTAAATTTTTACTTATCAATAATTACTTTGAATGCAAATAGATCAAATTCTCCAATCAAAAGGCAGAAAAAAGTATAGTAAGTCCAACATGATCTAATTGCTTGCTCCCTACAAGACACTCATGCTGACTTCACAGACACACAACTGAAAATGAAAGAAAGAAAAATCACAGTCTATGTAAATGGTTCCCAAAGAGAGCCTGGGCGTGTGTGTTGAAAGAAAATAGATCACCAAGACCACAAAACAAGTCTCAACAAATAGAAAGACCGAAATTATACCAAGTATCTTTTCTAACCATAATGATATGAACTAGAAATCAGTAATGAGAGGAAAACTGAAAAAATTCACAAACACATGAAAGTTAACATATTACTGAACAAACAGCAAGTGAAAGAAAAAAACAAGAATGGAAGACTTTTAACATTTTTGACACCAATGGATATAGAAATATAACATACCAAAACTTTGGTAAAAAAAAAAAGCAATCCTAAGAGAAGAGATTTTAGCTATAGACACTGGGATTGAACAAAAAGAGAGAAACTCAGTGAACAATCCAACTTACAACTCAAGGAACCAGAAAAAGAAAAACCAACCCTGAAGTCAGCAGGAGGAAGGGAATAAAACGACAGAAAAATAAATGAGACGATAGGAAAAAAGCTCAACGAAAGTCAGAGTTGATTCTTGGAAAATAGAAGCATAACTGACAAGCCTTTAGTTGGACTAATCAGGAGACAGACAACCCAATCAAAAAGTGAAAAGAAAACATCACAATTGATACCACTGATACACAGATTACCCTAAGAATCTATGATGAATAGTTACATACCAACAAATTTAGTAACCTAGAGGAAATAGAGAAATTCCTGGAAACATACCAAGACTGAATCAAGAAGAAACAGAAAATCTGAAGAGAGTAAGGAAACTGAATTACTAACAAAAAAGAATCTACTATCAACTAGAAGTGCAGGGCTAGATGGCAACATGGCTGAATGCTACAAAACAATCAGGAGGATAATACAAATCCTTCTCGAACTGTTCCAAACAATTGATGAGAACACCTCCAAATCAGCACTGCCCTGATACCAACTCCAGAAAACAACAATTTAAGAAAATGAAATTACTGGGCCAAATTCCCTAAGAACGTGATTACAAAAATCCCCAATAAAATACTAGCAAACCAAATACAGTAGCACACCAACAGGGTCATTTATTGGGATCAGGTGGTCTTTATTCCCGGAATGTACATGTGGTTTAACCACACAAATCTATAAATATGACCCATCACATTAACAGAGGGAAGGACAAACAAATCATCTCAACAGGCTCATGGTAAGGTTCAACATCCTTGATGACAAACACTCTGAAAACCTGAGTAGAGAAGGAATGTAGCTAAGCCAAACTTAAATCAAAGACAAAAACCTGAATTTTTTTTTTTGACAATCTTTACATAGTTAATTAGGGTAAGAAGGTTCAAGGGCTACAGGAAAGTGGATAATACTAGTATATTTTCCATATTGTTACCTTCATGTTTAAAGGGGGATATTAAGGGAGAAGGCCCACCAAATTTCCCACCCTCCCCAGGTCCCGGATGTAGGGCATGCTCTGAGGTCTTGCTCAAGTGGTTTTGATATTGCAACAGTTATGAATTGCTGTCAATCTTGCCACTCCAAGCACTATGAGGTCTTTGAAAAATCCACTGATTGACATAGTCCATCCTAGCTGAGATAGTTGGTTGACCTGTTCTGTCTTCTCTTTTCTTCGTTTGGGTTCTGAGTCCAGCATGTAGATTAGGAAGATCTCCAAAAAAACTTCTTGGATGTGCTAGCAAGCACAGGGCCTGGCACAGTCCATCGCCCAGATCAGCTGGTGGTTGCAATTGCTGGGTTGGTTCTGTTTTCACTCCCAACTTCCACTGGAACCAATTGGTGTTGCAGTCCAGCCTGGTTCTGCCCAGCACATACTTGGCCCTCACATAAACCAGTGGGAGCTGCAGCCTAGTTGGAGCGACCCACAATAACCCCCACCAGGCCCGCCCCCTACCCTGGTTTGCCAGTATGTGTAGCAGTAATCCAGTCTGTCCCACACCCCATTCCACCCCAGCCGCTATCTTAGTTTTATGTCCTCCCGTGGAAGTGGTAACCCAAGAGGGATGAGCCCACTATTTCCCTCCCAGACCTCTCCCACTCCCAGATTCCAGCTGATGCTGCAGCTAAGCCCAAACAACCCTCGCCCACTTTAATTTTGTTTGCACCAGTAGGAATAATCCGCCGAGCCTGGCTTTTCCCTGATCTAGTCCACATGAGGCACACAGGTGTGGTAGCTCTGCCTAGTCTGGTCTGCCCCCATCCCAGCCTATGCTCTCCTGCGGAAGTAGCTGTCCAGCAAAGGAACCCTCCTTTATTCCCCTTGCCGGCTCTGCCCACTTCCTTTCTTGTTCTCAGGCTGGTTGGGCACTGTGGTCCCTTCCAGTACAGGCACCCTCACCCTGACATTCTGTATTGTGCACTAGTCTTTGTTGCGACCGAAATGGGTAGTCCCACACTGGTGCCTGATTTGCCAATGGATGACGTGGACAGATTCAGCCTGGTCTTCCCCCGACCCATGCCAATTGTATGCCTGTGTGTAGCTTTCCATGGCCTTTTCTGGGCTGTTTAAAACCTGAATTTTTTTTAAATGGACACTCAGGACTGAAAAGGTACAGCATTCTAAGGTTCCAATTTGTTGCAACACATTTAGAAATACTGTGAGTGCTTGATTGATACAGCACACTCTTTTAAGTGTGCCTTCCATGGTGCTACACTGTCTCTTCTCTTGGCCCTTCCATGAAATGAGAACCATTACCGTCACCAGTGTTCTACAGGTGTGAAGCCAGCTTACCCCAGTTGATTCATACAGTGACAGAACTGGAATTCAGGCCACCTTCTCTCCAGCTTCCTGACTCCCAACGCTCCCACCTCCAACCACCCTCTTTGATCATCACACTATGTGGCTTTTCAAACAGCAGAGCCTAAGCCATGTGCTTGCATTAGGCCAGGAAGCAAAAAGCAGATTCTGAAAAACGGGACCCTATCTCTATTTTTTTGAAAGGCAGAGAGAGAGAAACAGAGACAGAGACAGGGAGAGTTTTCCTGTTGCAAGCCGCATCTGTATGCACTGGCCACATGCCGTACCTAAAATGGCGCCGGCCGAAGAAGCCACACCTTCGTGCGTGGTGGAGAGTCACGTAGCCTTCGCGGTACTGCGCAGGTGCCTAGCGCATGCGCAGTGAGCTGCGGCGTGGCCGGCACGTGAACACTGGGGACTGACGAATCCGGTCGCCCAGGACCCTGCGTGATCATGACGCCGACCTATCATCGGCGGAGGCGGGGCCAGTCAGCACATAAGAGCAGACAGCCTGCTGGGGTCGCCCCTCTCTCTCTTCCTCATCTTGGTGCTCGCAATAAATTTTACCGCAGAAGACTTCACTCGCGTCTGCGTCTTATTGCTGGGCGGTAAGACACGTGGGCGCGACAACTGGTGCCGGAAACCCGGGACCTGGAGGGGGCCTCCCATTTCGAACGGGAGGAAGTCAGAACTGCGGCCAAAAAACAGGTAAGGAGCTCTGAGAGGGAGAACTTTCGGGTGACTAGGAGCATAAATCGGAGGTATATGAGCCACTGCTTCTGGTTATAGACATGGGCGCACAGGTCTCTCTGGTGAAATTTTTGCAGATGGTTTATGCCCTCCGTAAGGGAGCGGTCAGAGAGAGTGACAAAGCCCTTCAGTCTGCCCAGGATAGTCTCTCAGAAACAGAGCGGGAGAGGAGAACCGGTTTGAAGCAAAAAATAAAGGTGAAACTGAAAGCAGGATCTTCCTCATCAAGTTTGGAGACATCCGATGCGGAGGAAGGGTACAAGCGGGATAGGCGCTTAGGACGCAAACAACCCGCAGGAAGCAGAGGAGGATCAGAAAAAGAGAAGAAAGAGAATGGCGGTGCTACTGCGCCGGCCACGCTCGGCCCATGGCCTCAGGGCTCTGGAGCCATTTCACTAATGGCTCCTCCTGCTGTGAAGCCATCTGCCCCGCCCATGAGTTGTGGTGCCGACTCCTCCTTCATCGATCCAGCCACACGCCGGGAACTTCAAAATATGTTCCCCGTCTTAGAAGAAGAAAGGGAAAGAGTTTACAGACAGGTAGATGCAGCATTAGTGCGAGAATTGGCCATGTCTGTAAAGCAATACGGTCTTCATGCCAATTACACTTTGTCCCTGTTAGAACGTATGGGGGGAATGAATATGACTCCCTCTGATTGGCAATTTGTGGTGAAGGCTGTTCTCCCTAATATGGGATCATATCTAAATTGGAAGGGCCTCTGGCAAGAGCTTTTGGTTGAGACCGCCCGGGCAAATCAACAGCGCGGCGGCGACACTTTGACGTGGTCTTATAATATGCTTTCCGGACAAGGCCAATACTCTGATGATCAAAATAGATATCCATGGCCAGTATATACTCAAATTTCTACTGCAGCTATAAAGGCTTGGAAGGCTCTTTCACTTAAAGGGCAAGAGAAACTGGGCATTACACAGGTTAAGCAGGAGCCGGATGAGCCCTTTGGTGATTTTGTGGCACGTGTAATGCAGAAAATGAGTGTCAAATTAGTGACTGGCATCCCTTATAATCCACAAGGTCAGGGAATAATCGAACGTGCTCATCGCTCTATTAAAGAATTATTACAGGGCCCGGCGCGGTGGCGCAAGTGGTTAAAGGTCCTCGCCTTGCACGCCCGGGATCCCATATGGGCGCCAGTTCTAATCCCGGCAGCCCCGCTTCCCTTCCAGCTCCCTGCCTGTGGCCCGGGAAAGCAGTCGAGGACGGCCCAAAGCTTTGGGAACCTGCACCCGCGTGGGAGACCCGGAAGAGGCTCCTGGCTTCGGATCGGCATAGTATCGGCCCGTTGTGCTCACTTGGGGAGTGAATCATCGGACGGAAGATCTTCCTCTCTGTCTCTCCTCTCTGTATATCCGCCTTTCCAATGAAAAAATAATAAAAATAAATCTTTAAAAAAAAAAAAAGAAATATTACAAAAACAAAAAACCACCTGGGAATCACTTGGCCTCGCCAGTCAGAGCCCTCGGGCCACTCTAGCCCTGGCTCTTTTCACCATCAATTTTTTACAGCTGGATGAGCAAGGCCTCAGTGCTGCAGATCGTCATTCCCTCAACACGGCGCAAGAGCAATCTTGGGTCAAGTGGAAGGATGTTCTGGAGTCCAAATGGAAGGGCCCAGACCCAGTTATTAGGCAGGCTCGAGGAGCCATTTGTGTGTTTCCACAGGACGCCCCAGTTCCGGTTTGGGTTCCAGCTCGATTGACTCGTTTCTGTCCATCACCGCCTTCTGACGTTTCTGCAACCGTTGGAACGCTTGCCCGAGGATCTGACTTGGGGAAGATTCATGCAACCCTGCAATCAGAAGCTCCTCCTACAATCCCACAGGACAATGGTGCCCCGCCCAGTGCAAACACGGCTGATGGTGCAACTAATGGTCTGTATGGCGCTTGTGAGGACCGTGATTGCTGAGCCACGATGAGGAGTTTTGAGTGTTTTTCCACGACCCTTACCGGCTGCCCACTCAGCCTGAGTGTTTCCTTGATTTTTTCTTCTTTGGATTTGCCTTTTCTCCCTTATGATGATATTAAGGAGAATGTGCGTAATTTTTTATTCCCCCTACAGGACACGCTTTGTATTCAAGCATTTCCTGAGAATTTTAGTGTCAAGGTTTATGTGTTACTTCTATTCCTTTTCAAAATGTTTCAACGACTGCTAATCTTTCTTGCCAGCTTTCTTCTTATCTTTTAGGAAATTGGACGAGAGAATTTGATATTTTACAGTCGGAGTTGAGAATTGCCATTGTCCAGATTAATTCTACACGGGTGGATCCTGTTGTTGCTGAAACCCTGGCCACTTGGATTTGGAACATCACTTCCCATATTAAGGAATGGGTGGGAGTGGTTGTGCTGATTCTGCTCTTGTGTGCAGGCTGTGCCTTATGCCTTTTTTGCCTGTGTCGTCTGAGACGCCGCACTCAGCGAGATTGTGTGGCAATACATCAAGCCCTACTAGCCATGCAGAATGGTGACTCCCCCATGGTATGGTTGAGCATGCTTCAACAGGCTTAGTTAAGAGCATGGACATCATGGCTCCTGCACCTCAGGCCATTATGGCATTGCACTGAGTTCGAGCATGATGCACCTGACTAGCCCTTGCACCTCGCAGGACTTGTCCACTGCACGCGAGAGGGTAGTCACTCTTATAACTGCCTTGTCGAGACATTGCTCTTTACAACCACCGCGGTTGTAGCCCATGACGGGTAAGATAGACCCAGACAATTATCGGTCTAAGACAGGGACTACGTCAAGCTACGCAGCCTCCCTATGACGTATCGTGCGCCTTGAGTCTACAACCTAAGACAGGGCCATACCAGCTTATTTTTTTTATTGTATAAGAAGGGGAGAGATGTTGCAAGCCGCATCTGTATGCACTGGCCACATGCCGTACCTAAAATGGCGCCGGCCGAAGAAGCCACACCTTCGTGCGTGGTGGAGAGTCACGTAGCCTTCGCGGTACTGCGCAGGTGCCTAGCGCATGCGCAGTGAGCTGCGGCGTGGCCGGCACGTGAACACTGGGGACTGACGAATCCGGTCGCCCAGGACCCTGCGTGATCATGACGCCGACCTATCATCGGCGGAGGCGGGGCCAGTCAGCACATAAGAGCAGACAGCCTGCTGGGGTCGCCCCTCTCTCTCTTCCTCATCTTGGTGCTCGCAATAAATTTTACCGCAGAAGACTTCACTCGCGTCTGCGTCTTATTGCTGGGCGGTAAGACACGTGGGCGCGACATTTTCCCATACACTGATTCACCCTCCAAATATCTGCAACGACCAAGTGGTGGGCCAGGTTAAGGCCAAGTGCCAGGAATTCCATCTGGGTCTCTCCCAAGAGGCTGGTGGGGATCCAGCTACTTGAGTCATCAGCATTATCTCCCTGCGTGTTCATTAGCAAGAAGCTGGACCTGGGAGTGGATCACGGACTTAAAATCCAGGCATTCTGATACAGGATGCAGGCAGAATCTCCTACGAAGGAGACCATGAAGAAGTTTCTGGTACTTGGCTTTGGCCTCAAACCAGGGCAGCATTTCCTGTTGTGGCAGGTTGAATGAGACAATTAGTTGATGGAAAATCTTTCTCTTTTTCTGTAATTGACTTTCAAGTTCAAATAAATAAATCTAAAAAAAAAAAAAAACCAAAAAAACCCAACAGAAAAGAAAGAGTGGAGACCTGATCTAACTGTGGTGGCTGAAAGGTGGGGACAGTGGGAAGCCTTAGCTCACTCTGGACAAGCCCTCGAAGGTGTTCTCGAGCAATGGCTGAGTTAGGTCCCATCTAGCTGTTCCCCTGCTTCCTAGAACACCATGGGATCATTCCCCCCCACCCATGCTGAGAAGCCTCCAGGACACATCAGACTAGGGCTTCCTGGCCCAGAACTGTAACATCCAAACTGCAAGCTGAAACAGACCTAGAAGTTTCCCTTGAGGCTTTGCAGTACCAGCATGAAAAGCAGACACACACAACTCCCAATCTCTTCTGGATGCTGGTGTATTCATTCCGTCAAAAACAGACAACTACAAATTAAGAAATAAAGATTTGGGCTCAAAGTTGCTCATAGACACATATGATAAAGACCTTACAGTAAACTATTGGTAAATACCACCCAGTAGCAGATGGGAAATCAGTGTGACAGGACCAAGAAGATATTATGTCAGAAATTCTAAGACAGGTTACATTAGAAAACCTACCTACACTTTTATTTAATGGAACAAATGGAAGAAATTTAAAAATCACTACAAGCAAAGAACAATCTGAAAAAATTTCATAGGTGGTAGATATGCAAAACACAAGAAAGCCCAAGAAGACTCCAGAAGGAAGACCTATTCTTGGACCTAAAATCCAAAAACAGGAACTTTAAAAGGTTCAAAGATGGACAACAATAATCAAAGAAACATTAGAATCAAACTTAAGAGATTTAGAATCAATTTCCATCTCAAATAGTCCTGAAGGACTTAGAAAAGTGACTAAACACTACACCCACACTAAAGCAAACGATCCAGACATGTCAGAACCAACGGATGAAAGAAAAGAACTTGGTAATTTCAAAGAATGAAAAGCAAGTGATACAAAAGAAAGGATCAAGAACCTGAATGGCTGCAGGCTTCTCATTAGCAATACTGAAAATGGAAAAAGAGAAGTAGACTAATTTTCATAGTAAACCTCTATGCTTGCCACAGTTTTGGTAGTTGTGAGAGTAGACTTTCAGATATGAAGGATATTTCTAAAATATATGCAGATCTGTGCATTCTTCATGAGTGAAGGACAGAAAGAAAGAAGAGCACACATTATGCCCACAACAATTCCAACACAGGAGAGGTCCAGCTTCAGAAGTGAGCCACATCAGCCTAAGACAGCCAGAACTGCTTAGATGGGGAGGTTGGGGTGCCCCGGGATGGCTTCCCAGCTAGACAGGCTGCAGAACATTATCAATTGGTTCTGAAATTTTTCTCAGGGAATAAAACTCCAGAAGAGCCAACTGTGCTTTGAAAAGATCTATGAAAAGGGATTGTACTTCCCATTAAAATAATGGTCAATAAGTCATTTCAATATTAAAATACAAATAAGAGTAGTTTATCAAATAAGAATACTTATCAACAGAAATCATCTGCACAGACTCACATTTCAGAGTACCTCAAAAAGTTTGTAAAAAACATGGAATGAAATGGTTAGTTTACTTTTAGTGCAAAAATTATTGGAAACACATGCTTTTTTCATATAAGCATTTTCCCTGAGCTTTTTATAACAGAAGATCTATTTCTTTGAAAGTCACAGTGACAGTTTTTTTTTTTTTTTTTTTTTGTTTTTTTTTTTTTTTGCAGCTAGTTCACTAATGAGATGGCCACTATGGTCAAGGCTGAGCCAGGCAGAAGTCAGGAGCTTCACCTGGGTCTCCCATGCAAGAGGCAGGGATCCAAACACTTGGCTCATCTTCCATTGCTTTTCCCAGGCAATCAGCAGAGACCTGGATCAGAAGTGGGGCCGCTGGGACTTGAACCAATACCCTTATGGGATGGCGGTGGCTTGACCCACGGTGCGAGGAGCTCATCCCCTTGTAAAATATTCCTTGCAAGATGCTTTAATATATAAAATTGATGTTATTTCAAAGCAATAAAGGATAAACTAGTCTGGCAATGCTGTTACATAAATGCTTGGATTTTAAAAGCAGCTTTGCATTTCATTTCACATGTAAAAATAAACTTCCCATGGAATTAATAGTTAAACGTAAACCAACCAATTCGATAGCCTATAAAATCTTTTCTTTCCTTTCCTCTCTCATTGCACTGACCATTTCCTATTCACTGAGAACTTCAACATTGGAGTTATCAGAACTGCTGAAGAAATTTACAATTTGAATATCCACTGGGAAATCCAATAGATCCCAGGCCTTTAAGTATATTGACACATTGCTGTCTAACATCTCGTCTTTGACTCCATTTTTGCAACTTTTCCAGCCAATATATAGGCTTCAACATCCTACCAACTGGTGCATTTTCCAAGTCTCAGTCTCAGATATGATCAGCACTTCACACATCCCAGGCCATGTCATTTCATACATGAAATGCTGATCAATTTTCAACTCTCTCTTTTGGGATCTCCAGTTATTTCTAATGTCCTTTAATGTCTATAAGTTCTCATTCCTCTAGGTTCTCATCCCTTTCTTACACAGCTAACATTGTTGTCCATTGTTACAATCCAATGTTTGTGGGGAGCGGGGTGAGGAAGCCACTCCCAGGAATAGGAAGGGCCTTTGCAAGATGGCGGCTGGCCCAGGGCCAGGAGGCGGGGTTGGTCTCGCCAGCAGATAAACAGGAAGTCACAGGGATAGGCTGATGCCCTTCCTGCGATTATGTCATTGCTACTGGCCTATCAGGTTGCGCCAAGTGGACCATGGGGAGAAGTGATTGGTGGAGGACGGTATAAAAGAGCTGCTAAAAGCTTTAATATGGAGGATGAGGAGAAAGACAGGGCCAGCACTGTGGCACAGTGGGTTAAACTGACACCTGCAGTGCTGGTGTCTCATGTGGGTGCTGGGTCCAGTCCCAGCTATTCCACTTCTGATACAACTTTCTGCTGATGTACATGGGAAAACAGCAGTTTTGCAACTGTGTGGGAGACCTAAAAGAAGCCAGAAGAAGTTCCTGGTTTTGGCCTAACCTAGCCCTGGCCGTTGCTGCGCTTTGGCAATTGAACCAGCAGACAAAAGTTCTCTCTCTCTCACTCTTGCTCTCTCTCTTCCATGTCTCTCTAACTTTGTCTTTCAAATAAATATCATCTTTTATAGTCCCAGATAAAAAATAATATTATAAGTGAGAAACAGCAGAAATAAGCCAAACTACATATTGGAAATATTGAACGCTAACTGTAAAACTTCTTTCATTTGAGAAAACCTTCTTTAAAAGAAAACTAACAGCAGGCAACACCCTTGTTTGTGCAATAGTAAAAAAAAAATTTTTTTCTTCAACTTAAAAATGATTTAGGATTGGGACCAAGAGGCAAGCCACTGCCATCACTGTTTCTATACCATAGAATACCAGGCTCATGAAGAATTTTTTCATACTACACAATTCCCATATATTACTAAAAAAAAACCTGCACCCAATAAGTCCCTACTTTGTGTTGCCTCTGCTGACCTGGGCAAGAGGGCAGCGCTGGCAAGCAGTGTGCAGACGGGTGGCACCCCCAGGTGAAACAAGCACCTAAGAAGAATCTTCCAACTGCCCAGAAGGGAGATGATTCACTTTCAGCCAAGGCAGTTACATGAGAGCCAGCTTCCGGGCAAGCACGGGCGAGGTGGGCTGTGAGGCCACGGTAGCATGCCAAACAACAAAGGGGCAGAGAAGGCAAACTTGCACAGGGACAGAGGGTAGCCCAAGGTGCTGAAGGCCTCCCAACAACCTAAACAAAGCAGGAATGTGAACTCTAGGCTGAGAAACAAACACACGGTGGCTGACATGATGGCTTCATGGGTGATTCACGGAACTATAGCACTGAGCTCAGAAACACTCCTACAAGAATATACATTTAAAGAACCAAACCCTAATGAGTATTCAATATGGCCATGACTACTGCGAAGATAAAGGATGAGGAAAGCGTACTTCTGCTTTTCAGAATATCAAGCAAATCCTCCCATGTCCTGAACAGGAGGCCAAATGCCTAACCCAAATGACACAGGCAAAGAATGAACTAGCGAGAGAGGAGGGGATTTGAGTGGTTGTTAAACACACACAAACTCCCCAGCTGCCCGTGCAACCAGAAAACACAAATGGAAACAAGAAGTCACATGTCACCGTCGCAAAGTTTGGCCAAGTGGGGAGAGATGGCTTCCCTCATTTGCTCTTACTAAAAACACTGACCCAGCCAGTAAATGTTCTAACCTTGCCTCAAGACCTGTTTTTGCTGGGGCCCAGCACAGTGGCCTAGTGGCTAAATTCTTGCCTTGCATGTGCCAGGATCCCATATGGGCAGCTGTTCTAATCCTGGCAGCTCTGCTTCCCATCCAGCACCCTACTGGTGGCCTGGGAAAGCTGTTGAGCATGGCCCAAAGCCTTGGGACCCTGCGCCACATGCGGGAGACCTGGAAGACCCGAGAGAGAGGCCTGCAAGACCCGCGTGGGAGACCCATTGCTGCCGCATGGTGAGTGAACCAGCAGATGGAAGATTATTTTCTCTGTATCTCTTTATCTCTGTAAATCTGCCTTTCCACTAAAACTAAGTAAATCTTTGAAACAAACAAAAAGACCTGTTATTGGTTTTTGACATAAGATAAATACTTGTCACACAGCGAGAGAGAAGCACAACCATCACTATGGCTTGTTGATCAAAGTGAACAACCGAGAGTCTAGATTTCATCCACAGGTACTCGTTTGACAATAAGGATGTATAAATCCTATGCAAGCAATGTCATGTAGCTGTTAGAAAGAGTGAGGTAGAGCTACACATAAACACAAAGACTGCTAAGATTTCCACTGCTAAAATAATTGAAAATGAAAAATGCAGACCCTATACCCATAGTCTAGTCCCATTTATTACTGATGGAGAATATGTAAATTTTATCAGTGGACTGCAAAAGTTCATTGGAATTTCATGCATAGTTTTTTCCTAACCTGTATTTGCAGTGAATTTCCTGGAGACACCTGTACATACAGATTTCAAATATTTTCTGCATCAAAAAAACCCAAACTTTATTTTTTCATTCCATTTTTTGAAGCACCCTCAATATTTGCAAAGCCAATTATTTATGTTAAGTGCACAGATACGGAAGGCACATCCAAGACATCGCAGGACTTGAGAATGGAAGGAGCGACAGCATTTCTTTCTCTTGTCTACCTCTGTGTTATTGGAAATTTTATGAACAAAATCATGTTTCTTTGTGAAAAATTAAATCAAAACGATGAGGCCATGTTATTTCTGAGCCCACTACAGGAAAAGAGACGATTTCTGTGACTATGTCAGAAGTGCCACTCATCTGGAAGTTAAGAGTGAAAATAAAGCCCCTGAGCCTGCACCAGCCTTTGATGCCCACGGGCCCCTCTCTTCCAGAGAAAAGCTCAGACCCGAGTCAGTCCAGGGCTGGTCCTGCTGCCAGGGTGAGACCCACCACGCCCAAAGCTGGAAAATGGGCAAAGCGCTTCCTCCCATGTTTGCTATTTTCTAAGCTTCCTTGATGGCCATGACCTGCGTGAAGGAGCAGGCAGGGACCCTAGAGAAAGTTCGTTCAGAGGCCGCGAGGAAATCAGTCCTGCACCCGTCACCAGGACAGCCCTGTCTGCGGGCAGGCTGGCCAGAGGAGTAGAAGCTGCTGAATGAGAAAGTCACACATCCTCCAGCTGTGTTCACAGCGCACTGCCCCCTGCTAGTTTCGAAACGGCCCAGCTGCCCCACACAGCCCATTCCCGCACACCGGGCTCCTCAGCCCACCTACCTGATCTCCTGGGAATCTGCACTAGTCCCCAGGAACCACAGAAGCTGAGGACACTGGAGCTGCTCTGCGGACTGACAGACAGCTAAGGAAGTGGCTAAGAACTCTCCTGGTAGAGCTGTTGCTGTCCCCTCCTGCCAACAGCCTGCTCCACTTCTGATTCCCCCAGGCTCCCTGCCTGTGCCCTGCCCTAGCAGGAAGCCCCCCCCCCCCCCCCCCCCCCGCCTCAGAGGGCCTGGCTGGGAAGCCAGCAGGCTCCACCCAAACGGGGAAAAGAGAAGTGAAACTACAACTTGAGAGCTAAACAAGCTGTCTCCTCACTGCTGCCCTCAGAGGTGGCTGACACCACTTGGAGGACAGGAAAGGGGGATCCCGGGGCCAGCAGGACCAGCTCCAGGGAGTCCACTTTTGCATACCAAGTCAGAAAGATAAAATGCCTTGAACCCAAGTTGTCCTCAGCTGCTTCTGCCTTGCAGGAGCAGGGCACAGTCCACACAGCAAACGGAGGTGCTGACTGCCCATCTGCCCCTTTGTGGGGCAGGGTGGCTGGAGGAAAGCAGAAATGTCAGCCCTTCTCACGGGCCCATGTAAAGCCCAGGCTGCACCAAGAGTGGTGCTGATGGGCAGGCCCGCGTGTGGAAAGCACAGGGTGCCTGGTGCTGGGCACTCCACCAGCATGCCTTGTGATCAGGCTGGGGCAAGAGGGCCCCCAAGGTACCAACCAGGACTGCGGGCTGCTTTGCAACCCCAGCTAGGGCTGAGGAGGAGGCCCCTAGAGGTAGGAAGCAAGCCAGTACATAGTGCTGCTCCCCTGATTCCCTACCCAGGGCCGCAGCCGATTCACCCTTCCACACTGAAGTCACCCGTGATCTGATGTGGGGTGTAGGCATCAAAGCACAGGGGAGCAAATGCAGCTGTAAGACTCCATTGGGGAGCTGAAGTCCAGACAGAACCGAGGGGGCAGGGACTGGAAGTAGCAGGGGTGGGGCGTGGAGAACCCAGGGCCCAGGGAAGCAGGGGGTGGATGGCTAAGGCATAAGAGCAATGGATTCCCAACTCCTCCCAGGGAATCTGATGACACTCCGCTGCCTTAAGAGCACCTGCACATCACCCTTGAAAACACAGGGAGGAAAGGGCTTCTTGTCTCTCCACTCCCACTCTCGCTTTCCACAGAGGAGTGGGATCAGTCAACTTAGGACACAGTGGCCGATGCTGGGCAGGACATCCTCGGCAGGACACAGGACCTCTGCACCTGCAGGTGCACACGCATGGTCTGTTTTGTGTCTTATTCTGGGGTAGACATCTCTCGCTGCGGCAGGGGGAGGGCTTGTGGACAGGGTACCACCAAGCTCAAGTGCACAGTGACAGGGGCTGGTGTGAGGGTGGGGATGGGGATGTTGGTTGATGGTGTGGGGCAGCCTGGGGCTCTGTGGATCAGCCCAATTCTGGAGTCTATTTTAGGGCTGTCTATTCCACCTGTCTAATCTATGTCTCAAGCGCTGTTAGCAAGAATAAAGCTGGTGTGTGTGTGTCCCCACGTGTCTGCTCATTTTGATTATGTCTACTTGGAGATCTAGTTGGAAATCAGTGTGAGAAAAGATGCAACGGGTCGGGGAGGGGCACATTCTGACACTCTAAGTGTTCAAGCACACAGAGGTGGCTCTCTCTGTGGGTTGTCATCTGCTTGTGCCCCAAGTGGGCAGAGACAGGGGTGGGCAGTAACAGCCTCTTGGAATCACACGATTGTGCAGAAATCCTCCCCTTCCCACCCGGTTCAGCAGAACAGCAGTACCAACTCTGCAGCTTTTAGAAGAACCTGTGATGGGGACCTGCACGGTGGCTCAGTTGTTAAATCTCTGTACACGTGCTGGGATCCCATATGGGCATCAGTTCGTACCCCAACTGCTCCACCTCCCATGCAACTCCCTGCTTGTGGCCTGAGAAAGCAATCAAGGATGGCCCAAAATCTTGGGATCCTGCACCCATGTGGAGACCAGAGCAAACTTGTGGCTTCTGGTTTCAGTTCCACTCAGCTCCGGTCATTGTGGCCACTTGGGGAAACAAAGAATTTTCAGTTTCTGTTTCTCCTTTCTATAAATCTGTCTTTCCAATAAAGAAAGTGAATCTTTAAAAGAGAGAGAGATAAACATCTGGGGTGACACTGAGCCTGGCTCCTCCTCTCCCAACCCCACCCCCACACGGGTATCTGCTTAGTGGAAACTCAGAGACGGGGTACAGGAGTGGGGGCCTTTGGGTACCACAGGGGGAAGAGCTTGTGAGGGGCTGGATCATGCCTGGGAATGGAAAAGTAATTCTTCTTGCTACAGGAAAGCAAATTCTTGGGAAAGTGGATGGCTGGCAAGAGGCCCCAGGCTGACATGGAAAGGGCTATGGGGTGTCCCGTCCAGCAGGACAGTCAACAGGGGTCACAGCCAACCTAGGAGAGAATGGGAGGACAAGAGACACAGGAATGGACAGCAAGACAGGAATGTCTGATCAAGCTGACCAAATTTTATTTTCACACAAGGCTTTATAGTCTGCAAGACAGGATCTATGGGTGAGGAGAAAGAGGAAATAGGGTCCAGGACATGGCTTCACAGCTCTTTCTGGACAGTTACTTCTAAAAGCCCTTTATGCTTGCAAGAGGCGGGCATGGTTCACAACTCTTTCTGGGTAGCTATTTCCCAAAGCCCCCCCCTTATGCTCACAAGAGGATGCCAGCAGGTAGGGCACAAGCCAACATCCTGTTACAAGCACCAAGTGTGCTCAGAGCTGGGTGGGTTGCTAGATAACTTGTAAACCGCAGGGTGTCTTAAAAATTGGTTTCCCTTGCACTTTGCTAGCTGGTACTTTTCACTGAGCCAGATCTAGATTCCAAAATGGCTTTAATATGGCTATAATGTATATGGCTCCCAACAATGGGATCTGGGTATAAGAAGGGGAGGGAAGCCCCAGGGAGCATTGCAACCCCCACAATCCCCCTTCTGAAAAAGCCCCCAAGAAGTGTGTTGTCCTCATGAGGGAGCCGAGGTAGGGGCTGGCCCCAAGTCACAGTCCAAATCCCCTTTCCCAGGCTGCATCATTACCCACATCCTTTCCTGCTATGTAGCCCCTGTGCCTGGTGCTACCTACGACCAGCCCGACTCTCTGCGGCCCATACCCACGCAGCCCCTTGTGCGTGTTCCCCAGGACTGACCAGTCAGTGGCTGTGCCCAACCCAGACCCTGCACATCCAGAGCATCCATCCAAGTAAAGGCCTGCTGCCTCAGCTTAGCTCCCACACTCCCCTCTAGTGGCCATGCCCGATATTACCATCTCCCTTGAACTGGGTTCTGTTGGTAGTGGCAATAGGAACCACATATCCTTTCTGCAAGATCGCAATTTTACAGGACCTGCAAGGAAGCATTGGTTTTTCTTTTTTCCCTAGACACATGTGGGCCAACTTAAGAATACATTTCTGAGAGCAGTTCTAAAGCATCAGCAGTCTTGTCATCCGCATAAATTCAGGGTTCCAGTCCAACAGGAAGTACCATGACTCCACCCCTTGTTAACCCTCTAGGGCCATCTGCCTCCCGGGAGCTCCCTCTTCTGGGAGTCCCAAGGTGGCCCAGAGTTCACATCTTCCTGCTCTCCTGGATGCCCTGCAAATTAATTGTGGGAACCCCTCCCCAGCACATGGATTTTACTCAGTGATGAGTAAGCGCAGAAGATTGAGCAGGCAGCAACAGTGGATGGCGCAGAGCCAATTCACTGCGCATTTCCTGCTGACAACTCCAGACACAAAGGAGGCTGTAGCCATACATTCACTACTTTTCTCGTGACCTCAGGAGCTCAGACCCCGAGGTCTTACGCTGCTGAAACTAAGAGAGGGGAGACAGGACACAATCCAACCGCGGGCTCCTCGGGGTGCTCGTGGGAGCCTTGGGAAGAGAGTAGGTTGGCTTCAGCGGTTAGAGTGGAGCTTTATAAGCCAGGCCCATGAGCCAACATGACACTCTTGAAGTATGAGAGGAGATGCGTTGCCGTCAAGAGGCTCTGCCATGGGAAGAGGGAGAGGGAGGGGAGAGGAGTCTGCGTGCAGCCTGCCCGGGGTGTCTGACACACACCAGCTGACCATGGCTAGAGCAGACAGGCAGGGAAGAGCAGATTCTGCCCTGCCCACAGCAGCTCCTGCTGGAAATCGTGATCGATGGGAGCTAACTGAAAGCGCACTGCCCCAGCGCAGAGGGTGAGGTGGGCCTCTTGAGACCATCAGCTCTAGCAGCTCCAGTCCCTGGGAAACTCCAAGTCAAGTTCTCTAAAGCTGATGGGACATCACTGTGCAGATGCCATGTCTGACCCCCGTGTGCCTGCCAGGTACCAATGTGGCTACGCACACCGCAGGCTGGCACCCAAATGGCTCCAGGTTACACAGTGGCTCAGGAAACACATCGGGTAATCCCAGGTATTTGCTGAATTTCCTGGGCCTCATCCTTTGATGAGGGTACGGGTGAACTGTGAGCTTACCTTGGGACGAGGTTCATCAGGTGCTGGTGGGCTGGCAAACAGAACGGCATCTCGACAGCTGGCAGCCGCAGGGGTCTCTGGGTACAACGGCTCTTTGGTCGGGGTTGTGCTGGTTCTCAAAACATTGACATCAACCTTGGAAACTCCTGGCTTTCTCTCTGGAGATGGACCCATTTCCTTGGGCAGCAGGGGCGAGTGCCCAGTGACTGGTTGGCATGAGCTGAGAATGGCTGGTGGACTTGTCCAGCAGGTGACACCATCCCACTCTAGAGAGAATGCAGACCCTCTGCTCTTCCCATGGCCTACTCTCCATGGCTACGACCCCTTACCCACACATCATGCTGGGCGGTCCTCAGTGCCCAAAGATGTGAACTGCTGTGAGTGAAGGGATCATATGTGTGCAAGGGCTGGGTTTCCGGGCTGGGTGTGACCACGGTAATGGTATCCTTGAGCTGTGGCAGCATGAACTGCATGTTGGAAACTGGTCCTTTTCCCACGAGGGTGGTTGAGCAGGTGGAGTTGACACTGGCCGTTCACCATTCGGACAATCCTCCAACAAAGGAGCTAAGGGCTCACTCTTCTATTTCCCGAGAAATCAGAAAACAGAAACAGCTGGCCAGCTCCAGGCTGGACACGGGACCTTGCAAACATTTCTGAAAGCGTGCACAGAGCGCCTGCCATGGGCCCCATCCCACCCCACTGTAGCCCTTGTCCAACCCCCAGCCTGTGGGTTCAGGGGAAACCTGAAGACTTGAGGATGGAAAAATCCACTTTCAATGTCACGCAGAATCAGGGGGTTTCAGGTCTGATGGGAGCAGAAGGCCTGCGGAGCCCGAGGCTGACCACAGTGTCAGGGCTACAAGGAAGGCACGCCCAGGGCTACAGAGAAGGCATACCCAGTTGGAATAAGGAGAGCGTTGGTGGGGCTGCTTTCTCCCCGGCCCCCTCGATAACCAACAAGAAGTCGCTTTACTCTGTGGCGTCACTTCGGGCTTCTCCCCGCCAGGGCCGCCTGCTTCCGGTAACTCAGGCGGGTGTTCCTGCGGAGTTCCCGGAAGTGCCATGCACGGGAGGCGCCTCCTGGACACCGCACACCGGACGTTGCTAGGTGTGGTGCTCCCTCTTCAGCTGTCCCCTGGCACTGTCCCTCCCATGGCCAGAACTGGTCCTGGAGACCTCAGGGCCCCCGAGGCGAGCGCCACCCTGGAAGAATGGTGGCACTGATCGGAAGTGCTGGCACTCTGTGCCCCCCAGAGTGGACTTTGGAAACCAAGAAACTCCTAGAAGACGCATGGATTGTTCTAGATCTCCACTGGAGTTAACAAACCATCTGGAGTGACAGGAAAGCTGTGCACGCTGTTTCTCACAAGTTGGAGAGGATTTCTTTTTTCTTTGTTGCATATGGTTTTGTTTTATTTTTAGGGATGTATTGAAGCAGCCACCACTTTAAAGGGACTCGGGTCCTGCCCTGATAGAACCTGACAGAAACGTTGTCTTCCAAAGAGCAGGAGAGTTGGGTCTAACAGGAAGTATAGTACAGACACATCTGGTTCCTGGGTTCGTTAAATCCTCAGGAGGATGTCTCCCAACCAAGAACACAGAGAGAAGCAGAGGGTCCCCATCTCCCTCCTCCCCCGCAAGGAGCGTGCAATGTGGATTCATAGCGACGGCCCACGCTGGGAGCTGAGCCCGAGGGGTCTTTACCCAAAGCCCATGATCTCATAGCTTAGGACAATGACAGTGCTGAGTCCTCTGAGTGCCCTCCAGGGTCAGAACTCAGCAGGCTCCCACTGTGAGATGGACACTGCCTGAGCTACAAACACTGCAGACTATCAGGGGCCATGGTGAGGTTCGGGGTCCGCAGGAGGATACTCAGATGTCATAGGGAACAGTCCTTGGAAGCCATGAGGCCCCTTTCCCTGGAGTGTCCGTCGGCTGGGGCAGGCAGCACAGTATGACTTTAAGATGAAGTTCTCTGTGTGTGAAAGCTTCAGGTCCTGGTTTCAGGGACACCCGACTCGCTCTCACTTTCTGTAGGGAGCCTGCATCCTGACCTCCCCAAACTGCTGCTTACAGGATGAGGGAAGCCAATTTCCCTGGTGCAGCAGGAAGTGAGGGGCAGAGTGACTCGATGGAAAGAGAAGGAACTGGGAGCAGGGAAAGCCACCGACGCTGCATGCTGCCCTGTGGTTCTCCAACATGAGCTGCATTCCCTGCACCAACCCCACCATGCACTCAGACCACTCCTCATCCAACCATGTGGGTATCTGCAGATTTCCAGAAGCGTCTCAAACGTGGTGACAAAAGTATCCAAGGGACAGCTAGGGCAGGTGCTCTCTCTCCCCTGCATTAAAATCTCGGTTCTGTCGAGCACCTGTTTTAGTGTCATTGATGTGGCAGCCTTGACTCCGACTTGGCTGTAGTTATGCACGCTAATAACTATGGAATCATTCTAGAACAAGTTTCTGGGGACAGCAGTGGGTCTTCAAGACAAAGAACTCACATTTCACCCAGGAAAGAGGCTGGGATTGAAAAGCAGCTCGGTGCAAAGGAACTCATCTGCATGCTCATCGTGCAGGCAGAGGCATGAGTCACACCATCTTCTGGAACTTTCTCCAGACATGTAGATCTTGGAAATGGATATAGATTGCTGAGTTCTTTTTTTAGCAACAAGCTTTGGTGTTATGTCTGTGTGATTGAAGCAGGGCTTGGAAGTGCTCCCTTTGCAGGGGGAGGGTCACTCCCCTGACCCTGAGCCCGCCAGTGCTGCTCACATGAGAATGGAAAGGAGAAGACTTGGGGTCCACCTCCAACTCAGCAGCTGCTCCCATGCCACCTCCAGCTGCCAGGAGCTTAGAATTCCCCATGACTCTGCTGACTTCCAAAGACTGCTTTGTTCTGCACAAAGTTCAGCTGCCCCGGATCCTGAAAGGTTAGACTCGAGGCAAGCAGAGGGCACGGTCCCTGGAAACAGCCCCCCTGTTGCTGTGTCTGCCACTGCCCTCCTTTCTGGTGGACTGGGGGAAGAGACACTGCCTAAAGTGTGTGAAGAGTCTTTGTGGACTCTTTGAGCCAGTGGGTCCACTCCCAGCAGTGGCAGCAGCAGGCAGTCCAAAGAAAGTGAAATCCCCAGGGGCAGGCTGGACCAAGCCAGGCTGCAGTACCCACCAGCAAAAGCCATGGTGAGTCAGGCCATTTCAGATTGGGCCACATGTGAGACACACCCAAAGGTGGATTTCCTATTCCCAACACTCCGAGCGGGTCCCTGGCTCCCCACCCGCTTCAGCCCCTCTGAGGGCTGACCCTGAGGGGCTGAGCAGCATCAACCTGCAGCTGCACAGGCCCCACTTCCGGCCCGGCCCCGCCCACAGGCCGGCCTGGGCACCAAGCACTGGTCCCGCCCACAACTTCCTAAGAGCACTTTCGTTTTCTCAGAAGCAGGCCCTGGCTGCCTGGGTCAGCCATCCACAGGACTTGCGGGCCTCAGTTCCCTGGGGTCAAGAAGGGCATAGGAGCAGTTGCAACAGCAGCAACAGGTGAGTTTTCGGGCCCCTAACTTTTCGTGACTGGTGGCTAGGGCTGTTGGACTAACTTTCTGGAAGCAGCCACTGGGGGCTTGAAATGCAAGTGTTTGGATTCTGAGGTTGTCCCAAGGGTGGGAGAGGATAGGTGGGACTTTGGGGAGCACATAAAAGGGAAAGGGGGCACAGGAAGGCAAAGCTGACATACTTGCCTTTCTCCTAAATTGGCGTTTGCAGCAGTGTGTCCTGTGCCCTGGATCTTCCCTGAAACGCTGACCCCGCCCTCAGGCTGCTCCTGCATTCCCAGTCCTTTCCAGTGATTGGTTGAGTAACTGTTGGAAGCCTGCCACAAGGTTCCCCTGTGTTTTCTGTAGGCACGTTCATGGTTCTTGCTTCGAGTTCAGTTTCTAGAAACAGGAGTTCAAAGGGCTTCGTTTGGGGGTGATCATTAAATTAGCTTCTAAATTTAGTGATGAGGACTAGGGTTTCCTAGCTTGGCCAACTTGACAAGTGCATGTATTCTCAAACTGTCTTCCTTTGAGCTTTTCTGACTGCTGGTGGTCAGTGTGTTTCTCATGCAGCTGTTGAGTGCTGGACTTAGCTCTTTATTAATAGCCTGTTTGTGTCTTTGTGTTTCCCTGCTTTGCTTGGATGTTTACCTTTTGCATATTCATGTGTCAGATCCCATCTATCATGAAAGGAGCCCCCGCTCTGAACAGCAGTGTCCTGTGTGATAAAAAGTAGGACCATAAGGTCAATAAGTTCTACTAGGCCACCAAGAAAGCCTGGAGCTGGTGACTTCACCTTTCTGTGGCTCATAGCAGAGTAAGAAGGAGAAACCATGAGATGTCTTTCTCTGCGCACTGTTGGTAATGCATTGTTTGTGTGGAGCTGCAGGGCCGTCGCCTCTTCTTAGCCAGCGATCATACTGACCTGCACTCCTGCCCAGGTCTGTGCTATCTCTCCTTCCCCTGTCTCCTTCCCTTGTGCAAAGTGTGGGCAGCATGCTTCTTTCCCTTCTGTTCTCTATAAGCCACACAAGCTGGAGCAGGAGTCATCCTCCCTGTCCACAGGTGCAGGTGTTGGACATCTTGGTAAAAGTGCTACTTGGGACACATGCAGGCCCTACCAGGACACCCACGTTGACGTCAAAACTCCATTTCCGGTTCCAGTTTCCTGTGAATGTATACCCTGAAAAGCATACATGGTAAGTGGCTGGATCCCTGCCACCCTCTTGGGAGACCTGGGTTGAGTTCCTGCTCCCAGCATTCACCTGTCCCAGCTGTGATGGTTGCAGCCATTTTTGTGAACCAGTAACTGGAGATTTCACCATCTCTATGCCTTTCAAATAAATAAATAACTTTTAAAATAAAGATTATTTATTTTACCTAAAATTCAGAATTACAGAGAGTGAGGGAGAGAGACAGAGAGAGATTTTACATCCACTGGTTCACTCCCCAAATGGCTGCAACAGCTAGATAGAGCCGATTGGAGTCAAAGGTAGGAGCCAGGAAACTCCTCCATATCTCCCACATAGGTGCAGGGGTGCAAGTCCTTGGGTCATTCTCCATTGCTTTCCCAGGCCGTTAGCCTATGGCTGGATCAGAAGCAGAGCAGCTGTGTGCATGAAGGTTGGCCTTGGCTACAGCATCCCTTAGTTTGCATATGAGATAGGCTGGAGACAGAACCGACCATATGACGGAAACCATCAGTGTGTGTGTAGGCTGATGTGGGTGACAGACTGAACCAAACCCACACAGGAGTCAGGTCCAAAGTCACCTCAGATGAAGTTTCTTTGGGGAGCCCCCAGCTGGATCAATGGACTCAAAACTCCAGCCACAGTGAAAATCACAGATGTGTGGTCTGACCCTGGGGTGCGTATGTCAGAGCTGGGTCTCCATGGTTGCTGAGGCCTGTGTGGTGAACGGCATGCCCACCTGCTCACGGGGGACATGGCAACCAGTTCATTTAGGCCTAGAGGATGTCTAGTACCGTGGATGGCAGAACAAATTAAACAGCTCTCCCAGACAAGCTTTTGATAGCGAGTGTCTGGGTGAATGGAGACTCTGAGTGGACTATGTCAGCCAATGGACCTTGGAAGGAATTCCTTATCCCTGGAGCAACTCAATCAACAGCATCTCAGAACTGTTAAAACCACTTAAGCAGTATCCTCAGAACATGCTCCACATTGGGGACCCTGGGATGACATTGGGTAGCAATCCCTGAGTACTGATGCAGTTGGGCTGTGGGGAGTGGCCCTCACCTCTTCCTTCTCCACTTTCCACAGATACAGAAAAAAAAAGATTAGAAGCAGTTGTCTCATCCACTTTCCCCATGCCTCAACCCTCTGCACCCTAATCGGTGATCTGTATGGGCATGCATCCCTCTCAAATATGTAAACATCATCAAAAATAAAATGAATTTATTATTGAAAAATGAAAGTAATGGGGCAGTTTGGACTGAACTGGTACACATATGGAATACCCACACCAAATAGAATTAGCTTGCTGTGCCACCGTTCTAACCCCATAAATAAATCATTTTAGAGGCAAACCAGAAAAAACCTCTTTATGGCTCAGTGTCCTCAACAATATAAATGGGTCTAGTCATAGTAACCATCCTACAAACATTTAGTAAAGATCAGGTTAGTGGGGTGGGCACTGTGACATAGCAGGTTAAGCTTCTACCTGTATGTAGTTGCTGGCATCCCATCTGGGCACTGGTTCAAATCTTGGATGCTCCATTCCCAATCTTGCTCCCTGCTATTTCTCCTGGATGACCCAAGTACGTGACGCTTGCACCGACGTGGGAGACCAGGAAGGAGCTCCTGACTTCAGCCTGGCCCAGTCCTGGACGTTGTGATCATATGGGGAGTGAGCCAGTGGATACAAGATGTCTCTCTGTATGTCTCTTCCTCTCTCTATATAAAACTCTTCCTTTCAAATAAATAAAATATTTTTTAAAAAGATCCAATACATTACTGCATAAAAAACCCTTAGAACAAAGTCTGGTAAACAGGAGGCACTTAATAAATAGCTTTGTAAAGCACATGTGCCTCAGCATCTGGAATTTTAGCATCATGATGTCAGCTGCTCTTGGCATGCATAGTTCCTGGAAATTGTCCTTGTTTCCTTTGCCCGTGCACGTTTCAGGCAGACATTGCAGTGAGGAATGACTTGGGCATCACCTGCCCGTCTTCAGGGGCTGGGCCATGCCGAGAGCGGCTGGGCACACCCCTCTGACTCTGGGCTTCTCCGTGCCTGACAGGCAGCCCCCGGCAGGATGTTCATTGTGCCAGCGGCCTTGGAAGAGGCTCTTTTTCAGCACTTCATGTGTCAGAAGATGGAGATCGCCTATGCCATCCACAAGCCGTTTCCGTTCTTCGAGGGCCTCCGGGACAACTCCTTCATCACTGACAGAGTGCTTGCGGTGAGTCGGGTACACCCCTTCTCCTGGCAGCCCAGACCCCAACAGGGCTGTCCAATCACAGAGATTCAAACCCCCAGCCCTTGCGGCTTCTGGGATCTGGCAGGTCCAGTCTGGGCCTGCTCATGCTCACGTAGATGGGGTCTGTGCGTCACTCAGAGGGCATTAGCTTCCAGGGTGCCACAGCGTCAGCCCTAGTGGATGACCTCCAATCAGCTGGTTCAGAACAGCAGAAATTCACTCCTTCTCATGGGTGTGGAGGCCGGAAATCCCAAGTCCAGACTTGATGGGGTTGATTCTGTCTGGAGGCTCCGATGAGACTCCACTCCCTGCCTCCCTCGTGGTGTCTGGTGGCTGCTTGGTGCGCCTTGCCTATGGCCACACACATCCAGCTCCGTGTCCTTTTGTCATCCATGTCTGCCCTGCTTTCCTTCTCTTTCGATGACTCTCGGATTCAGGACCCACTCTGATCCTTCATGGTCACATCTCAACATTGTTAAGTTCACATTCAAGATTCTGAATGGGCCTGTCTTCGGGAGGAGTGCGATTGCTCATAGGTGCTAGCAGGTGTTGAACGGTTGCCCTGGGTGGCCTTCTTTGCTGCAGCTCCTTCCTTCCGTCATCACTGCCCCGCACAGGTCTCTTTAGCCCTCGTCTGTAAAGTCTTTGGTCATTCATCTCTCCCATAGCTATGTGCACTTTTCCTTCATAGCATGATGCATAGCCGTCCTTGGGAATTCATTTCACGTGTGTTTAATTGCTCAGGGCTCATCTTCTCTACCTGACACTGCCCACCTCCAACACGGGCCGTGTCTTGCTGCTCTCACACACAACGCCATACCCAAGGCTCCCTGAGCCTAGAAGGGGTTCAGTGCATGTTTGCTATCAGTTCTCTTCTGTTCTGTTTCTCTCAACTTCATCTCACCAAGAGGGAGTCTGGAAGCTACTTAGACCACCTCAAGTACAAGAAAGGAAAAGTTTCTAGCCCAAAGCCTTCAAAAATTAACTACATGACAGCATCCCATGATGCTACTTTACTTCCTTAAAAATGCTGTCTTCCATGAGCCAGCATGGTAGAACAGCAAGTTAAGCTTCCACCTGTGACACTAGCATCCCATTTCAGAGCACTTATTCAAGTCCCAGCTGCCCTGCTCCCAGTCCAGCTCCCTGCTAGTGTGTCTGGGAAGGCAAGACAGGATGACTCAAGTTCAAGTTCCCTGACCCATGTGGGAGAGCTAGACGCAGTCCTGGCTCTTGGTTTGGCCTGGCCTTAGCCCCAGCTGTTGTAGCCATTTGGGGAGTGAACCAGCAAACAGAAGATTCTTTCTGTGTCTTGTCCCTCTGTCTCTATCATTTTGCCATTCAAACAAATAAGATTGTTTTTAAGAGATTCTCTTCCCTCAAGTGTATATGATATCAAATTTCACAAAACTTCACCTTAGGGGACTTGGCACTGTGTTTTCTGTTAAAATTTTTGAAAGGGTAAACTAGCTTTCTTACAATGGACAGAGCCCCACGTGTGTGAGTGGATTTGCTCTCTGTCTGCTTGGATAAGCATGGGCTGTCATTCTTTGCTCCATTCTGAAAGGACTCGGTGGAGGAGTGTCGTCGTTTGGTCCCTGTAAGCAGAGTGGTGTATGACGTTCTTACCAGGCTGGAGCAGACATTCACCCCAGCATTGCTGGGCACCTTGTTCAGCCACATCAACCTGTGTGAATACCCCAGGCTGGCAGCAGTTCTCACGAGCTTCAGGAGAGGTGAGGAGCTGAGCCGTGTCCAGCCGTCAGGGTGTCAGTTCAGCCCGATGGGAGACTGGGGGTGTGTAAAGAAGCTAACTCCCCAACATCTGGATTCTCCAAGTTTGCTCTTGTCAGTGGTGACATGAACCATCAGTCTTCAACAGTGAAAAACAGTTTTGTGCAAAACAAGATCTTGTGGTGAGAAAGGTTCAACATAGTGAAACGGGGAACACTTGGGCATTTTGGTGATACGAGGAACATGGTTTGAACACAGTAAAAGCTGATGCCCAAGAGACTAGTAACCAGGTAACAGTCACAGTGTCAGAGAAGGGGGCAGCCAAGGGGAAGGTTGAGCTCCAGACAGGTGCAGGTATACCTGCAGGTGAGCCCATTCTCTCGGCAGCATCAGGGCAGTGCCAGGAGAAGCCGGGACAGGCAAAGCTTTGCTAAGCATGTTGAAGCCAAAGGAACCCCATGGCTGAACAGCCCCGACCCCATGGGGCTCAACCTCATTTATTTTGTTCCAGGCTCTTTCCCCAAATCCACCTTTCCTTTCCTTTTCCTGTTCACTGCATGAAACAATTTTACTTCTGTGAAAAATGATGGGGAAGAATCACAAGGGAAGACCAACCGTGCAGGGGAACAGTAGGGAGGAAGTTCAGGGTCCTGGAGAAGTAAAGTAAGAGAAGGGGCAGTGTAAGCCAATGGGAGGGAACGGCAGGAGGCCCAGGAGCTGAATCTGCAGACATGAGAATATGAATGGACTCATTCCCCTGCAAGGGAATTTTTATTGTATTGTACTTACTCAGAGAGGCATGCCCTGTGTATTTATTTCTAAAAGCAGAGACTTCTATTAAAATTATTGCATGTACGTGATTGATTTAATTCTATGAAACTGAAATGAAAAAGCTTAAATGCTTGTGTAGAAAGGCAAAGTGAGCTTTGGGTATGAAACCACACCCATGTTAGATCAGGGCTTTGCAGCACTGGGTGGCCCTATCCAGTACAGTAGAAAAGGGCACGGGTGGGCCGAGGACCTTGAGTCTGTTCTCTGTACCCAGGAAGCTAGTGAACAACTGCACACCCCTATCCTCCCGTCAGCAAAATCCCCTCCCCCACGTGACCCACATGCTCTTTCCCCATCCCAGTCTGTACTTCCTATGGAGAGTGGCACCCACGCCCAGCAATCCCGCTGGAAGCCCCACCTGGCCCCACTGAAGGGAGTTGCCCCCAGACCCTGCTGCTGCCCCTGCCACAGCCGCCTCCTCAGGGCCAGCTGCCCAGTGCCAGCAGAGTTGGTGACCTTGGAGTGTCCTCGCCCAGCTCTTCGGACACTTCTGTGCTTCAGCCTGTGCACATCTTGGAAGGAAGGAAAAAGCCAGGTGAGAAACAAACCCTGTCCAACCCTTATGTGTGCCCACCCTGGGGACCCTGGGCTGTGTTTCATTGGAGTGGTCCTTGCCATGGTCCTGCCTGTCCACGCACCGCCCCTTCCAGAAAGGATGGTGAGCATGGGCAGTGTCCCAGGAGGTCCGGAGCTTGGAGCACCCACTTCCCACTGTGAGGACACCAGCCACCTATCTTAGCCCTTGGCACTCTGTCTGCCCCAGTGTTCTTGCCACACTCTCCTCTCCCACCCAGTCCCTGTAACCTGTAAGGGTCTCCTTCCTCCATGCAGTGACCAACGCCAACTTAATATCTGAAAGAGATGAGCAGGAAGACCCCCAAAGGCTGCCCAGCCCTCCTTTGGACACTGCCCAAGGTAATGTGGGTTGGGACCGGCTTAGCTTAGCTCCAGGTGGCTGTGTAGGATGGCATGCACCTGCCAAGCAGGAAGCTGTGGCAGAAACCCCAGGAGACCCACCTGGGCATGGCAAAAAAAAAAAAAACAGTAAGAAAAAGAATCAGAGGTGCTGATTGAGCAGCCCCCACTGCAGGGCAAGTCAGCCTTGCACACACTGTTCTGGACGGTCAGGTAAGTGGTGCACCTCCCGAGCTGGTGGCCTTATTTGGTTCCTTGACCCAGGATAACTAGGGGGAGCTTTGAGTTTCAACCTGATTTGTCTTAGTAGGGTTTAATTTGCAAGACTAACATTAGAAGAATTGTTTTTTAAAAAGGAGAGAGATTACTAAATGTTGAAAGAGCATTCAAACTTGATTGAGCTTCCAAATTATGCCACTTATTGCCCCAAATCATCACTATGATAGCATCTGCTCACATTAACTCTGGCAGTGCGATATTGTTGGACAGTGTTCCCAAATGGAACACTGTGAATAAAGATCTATTTATTTGAAATGCAGAGTTACAGAGAGTGGAAGACACAGAGAGAGAGCATGCAAGAAAGAGAGAGAGAGAGAGAGAGAGAGAGATTCTATCTGCTGGTTTATTCCCCCAAAAGCTGCAACAGCCGACGATGGACAGGGCTGATGCCAGGAGCTCTGGATTCCATTGGAGAAGATTCCATCCTCACAGTTGTCAGATACTAAGTAGCATTATTACAGTAATGACTCATGGAACATAAATGACTGTTGACTTGCCCATTCCTTCCCACCATGGGCCAGGCCTTGGCAGCTGGCCGCCCCATCGTGGGGACCAGTTGGAATTGGATGTTCTCTCTCCTCCTTACCCTGGTCCCTGTGTGCTGGCCTGGAAACTGCAATGATTTGACAACTGAGTTCTCTCCTGGTTGGGGCCTGGCTTGTCTCTGGCTGTTTCAGGATGGAAGACTTACTTCTCTCTGCCTTTGAAACAAAAAGAAAACAGATTTATATTGCAAGGAATTAGATGACTGTGAAGAAGCAAAGCCAGCAAGTCCTGAGTGGCCCAACAGTGACGAGGCAGTGCTGTTCCTCCTTGCTGGTACCCACCCTGACTTTGAACCTTAGTCACTTCCAGGTCACTTGGGTCTATAATTGTGGATGTCCTCATTTCAGGGATCTAATGGTGACCTGTCCCCTCTCTCACCTGCTCCTAAGTAGGCCAGCATTTGAGACAGGTCCGTGGTATTGGGAAACAAGAGGAAGATGGCAACCTTGCGTAAGAGGAACTTTCCAGTCCTGTCTTTTGCAACCAGAAACTAGTAGGACCTTGTGTCCAAGTACATTTGCTGTTGAAAAAGAAAAAGGCTCCTGGTTTTTCAGCCGTCCTTCTGTGTTTAATGGTATACAAGGCACTTAGTCTCCTTTACTGTTTCTCAAGGTGAGACAGTCACAGATACAGCATGTGTAGACATCGCAGCAATACCATATTTTCCACAAGGCCAAGGTGGTGCCCTCTACCTGGCCATCAGAATTTGACATCTTGCTCCCCACTGCCTTTAGCTGCATCCCTGGAGCACAGCCACCAAGAACCCGTGGGCTTGTCTTCCCGCTTCCACTGAAGCAATTCCCCTAAATGGGTCAGACTAAGGCTTCACTATATTGGGTCACTATATCCCTTCACTATATCCTTTGGGTCACTGGGACAAGTCACCCAAGGAACCACCATCACAGGCTGGCAAAATGAAGGCAGAATCAGGGACCCCTGGGGGTGTGGTGCCAGCAGGTTCACCTTCTTATCATCCTGCCTCCTCCCCGACCCCCGGATGTTCTGAGCCTAAAGTGCATTTCTCTTGTCAGTGAAAAGAGAGGATTCTCCAGAGCCAGATGACCCAGAAGATTCCCAGGAGGTCCCATGCCCATCTCCCAGGAAAGGTGAGAGTTGTCTTCCTCCTGCAGGTGTCAGGGGACCCACAGCTGCTCTCTCTCCCTTATCATAGCTTGCCATGTCTTGCTTCGGGATGGCCAGCACAGCTTCTCCATTGTTCCCACTCATGGTACCTTCTTGCAGTGAAGAGACTCACAGGGAAACCAGAGGGAATTCTGAATGTCCATCCCTTGGCACCACTGGTCTCCCAGTTCCCCAGCTTCCTAGACAGTTAGCTGCACCAACCTCTGCAATGGATGGGTGTTTCCCCTGAGCAGACAGCATTTCCTCTAAGACATGGCTGGGCCTTCCCTGCTGTTGCTGAGGCTGCTTGGTGGGAGGCAGGCTGCAGTTTGCTTTTTGCTGCCTGATGCTCCAATCTGGGACCCTGGTCCTGTGTCCCCTCTTTGGAGACTCCAGCACCCAGCTGAAAGTCCCTTCGTTCCATCATTGTCACCTGCCGGCTTCCCCACCATCCCCCGAAAGACAAATGCTGTGTTTCTCCCACTGTCATCAAATGCTGTGTTTCTCCCACTGTAGGTCCTGCCATCATCCTAGGTTCTTTGACAGTAGCTAAAGGCAACAGACAACCCACCCAACACTCTGGCATCTCAAATCCTTCCTCCACCAGTGTCTGGTGGCTTCTTCTGCCACATATTCTGGTCACTCCAAAGGGCCAGCTTATAGGTTCTGTAATGGAGACCCAGCTCCATTTCTAATGTTCAATAATTCCCCTTTTTTGACCCCTGTCTTTGAAGTTTGCTCCTTCTTAGAAGCTGAACATCATTGACATTGAAGGTCGGAAGATCTACACCTGTGAATGTAAAAGATGTCTTCTGTCCCTTCTTTTTAGGAACTAAGAAGAAAAGGAGTATCTGGTCAACTCCAAAAAAGCGACGTCAGAAAAAAAGACTCCCAAGAGGTAAGATGAGGCAAGGGGAGGAGCTGGGAGCTGGAGAGAGCTCACACAGGGTCGGCCGGCCAAGATGTGGGCATTAGAATTCATTTCAAATGCAGTGAGAAGCCACTGGACAGGTGGAATCCGTGAAGTGACGTGGTCTGGTTTTAAAGTTGACAAGATCAGAGTGGCTGCTGGGTTAAGAAGGAGTGGAGGTGGACATAGTGGAGTAGCGTGGCCTTGAGGACGGACACTCAGGCAGTGTTATAAACAGGCTGGATTCGGATCTGATTGGGGATGGGAGGGGTGGTTTCTAGAAGAGGGTTAATTATAGATCAAGTTTGCAGGTAACTTGACAAGGCTTCTCTAAAATTTCCCTAACTGTATATGGTGGATTTCCACTCATGGTGCCTGGACAGAGAGAGAAAGCAGATGATGATCTCAGGGGAGAAAACCTATATACAACCAAAAAGAGATACTCATGGAGAAATAGTGAGAGAAAAGCAAGTAAAGAGCCCCTGAAGGGAGGGATCTGGGTTCAGGAAGAAAGGTCATCGGGCAGGGGAAGAAGGGGTTTCCTGGGGACCCCAGTTAGAACTGTCCACAGATCACTTCTTGGTCCATGGGCAGCCATGAAATGCAAGAGAGAAGTGCGAAGTGGTGGGCCAAGTGGCTTAACCCGCTACAATGCTGGTCTCTGCTCCACACAGAGTACTTGCTTTTTGCTTCCTCTGTGAAGGATGATGACTTGTTATGTTACATATTGTGCAGTTTTTCTCACTTCATTTTCATAGTCTTTGATTCCTAGGCTTGAATTTCAGCTTGGAAAACCTTTCCATGTCCGTGGCTTCTGATGATCGTTTTCTGCTTTCTTCTTCTAGTCTTAAAAAATGGTTATTAATTTGAAATTGGTATATTCTAAGTGTGAGTTTCTAGTATAGCTCTCTTACATCTTTACTCATTTCCAGGTAAAAGAGAAGCACTGGTATCACATAGGCCTCCACAAAGTGATGAGAAAACAGACAATTTTGGTTTAAAAAGCATTGAGGGAGTGGGCCTTTAGCCTGGTGGTGAAGATAGCAGCATCGGGCACAGTGTGGTAACCTAGTGGCTAATGTCTTTGCCTTGTACCCACCAAGATCCCATGTAGCCATTGGGTCATGTTCCAGCTACTCTGCTTCTCTTCTGGCTCCCTGCTTGTGTCCTGGGAAAGCAGTGGAGGACAGCCCAAGGCCCTGGGACCCTGCACCTGCATGGGAGACCCAGAAGAGTCTCGTGGCTTCAGATCAGCTCAGCTCTAGTCGTTGCAGCCACTTGGGAAGTGAACCAGCAGATGGAGGATCTTTCTGTCTCTCCTCTCTGTAAATCCTCATTTCCAATAAAAATAAATAAATAAATAAATAAAGCTTTCAAAAAAGAAAAAAGAAGACAGCAGCACCCACATGGCAGGGCTTGGGTGCAGCACCAACCCCAGCTTAGCACCCATGGGGAGACCTGAGTTGGGTTCTGAGTTTCCAGCTTCAGCCTGGTGCAACCCTGACCATTGCAGGTATGTGGGGGAGTAAACCAGCCAGTGGACAGTCTAATACATTTTTTGAACATTAAGAAAAAAAATTCACAGTATAGCCTTTAATAATCAATATTTGCAGACAGAAACATTTTTTTCCCCGTTTTTTAGAGGAAAAAAGAAAGAGAGCTAGCTGCTCAAATTCAAGACAAGAGGAAACAAAAACCCCAGGAGGTAAGCAAGAAAAGTGAAGTGTCACTACTCTCCTGTAAGTGTTCTGATTGTCACTTGAGCGACCAGTGTGGTCACCCAGTTTTACTGGCCCATCTCTGCCCAAGCCACGCCATCAGCAGACATCTCCCACCAAGACAGAACCTGGCACCACAGTGACGCAAACCCGGCCTTCTGGTCTCTTGCCCCCAGGAAGGACTGGTGGTGGAGGTGGGGGCAGGAGGCAGCAGGGAGCATCGAGGTGAAGACTGTGTCTACTGCAGGGTCCCAGCCAGGGAGAGCAGGGAGCTGCAGCAGGACTGAGGCGCCCAATCCCAAGCCGGAATTACGTTTGGAGTCACTTAGTTCTCAGAACCCCTCCCCTGCCCTGTCTGCGTCTCAGTGCATGGAGGTTGTGCTGTTGGCAGCGTAGGAAACATGCTGAAGAAACTGCCTGCTTCGCCGCCCTCCTGTCTCCATCTCCTTCCCCAGATTCTGTCCCTCTTCACTCTGTTTCCTCATCCTCTTTTCCCCCATTCCTGGCTGTTTGCTGAGGGCCTCGGGGGTTCTTGTCAGGGAGATGTGGGATGCCTTGCCCGTGTGGAGGATAGGGACTCTTGGAAGAACTTTCCTTGCAGCTGCCGAACCATGGTCGAGATAGGTGCTCGACTGCTTTGAGGACACCTCCAAAGGCTCAGGGTGCTCCAGCACCACTAGTCTCGGGCTGTGACCTGGACTCTGCTTGCTCGTCCTCCCCTGCCCTCCTTTTCTACCTTCTGATTTCCTACCCATTGCCTCCTTAGGCTGGAGGAAACCTACTCTCTGCCATTTGCTTTTCCTCTACTGATGACTTCCAGGAAAGTTGACATGCAGGCCTCTAAGCGCTTCTTGGTATGGACAGGTGGTTCTGGGAATGTAGGGATCCCCTACCACTCAGGAGATTCTGTGCTTCAGTGTTGGAGGCCTCCCAGATGGCCAGGATGAGCAGTGACTCCTCGGCTCTGGGCCAGCCTCTGCCCTTCCCTGAATCCTGTTGATTTCATAGCCGTGAACCCTGCTACTTTATAGTAATGAAAAATATACACATTTTGTATTTTCAAAGATGGGCTGTTTTGTAGCGCATCCATAAAGTGTCAGGTCTATAGCCCAAGCCATGGGGACTCAGGAGTGAGCCAGGTAGATGCCAGTCCTTCTTTTATGGAATGTTGGTGGTGAAGGACATAAAGGGGGAAAAGCTAAACTGGAAGAAGTACAGTGAGTCTAGGGGAGAAAGGAAGACACTGCAGAAAACAAAGAAGTAATTATAGAGAAATGACCAGGCTAAAGCAAAGTCCATAGATCTCCAAGGGGTGGGAGAGTCGGGCTGGACTAAGAAGGAGGGAGTCACGAATTGGGTGCGGGGTGTGGAAAGGTCCATGGATCTCCAAGGGGTGGGAGAGTGGCTGGACTGAGAAGGAGGGAGTCACGAATTGGGTGCGGGGTGCGGAGAGGTTTGCTGGAGGCCCAAATGTAGAATAATCACAAATCACTGTTGGCCCAGGCGCTGTCTCATCTGGGCATGGAATGCAAAAGAAGCTGGAGCAGGTGGCTAGAAGGCAAGGGGATCCAATCCAAAACTCAGGGGTGATGACAAGGAACAAGAAGGCAAAAATGAACTGTACCCGGGTGTCCAGACTGGAGGGTAAGCTGCGATGGACTCCGCCATTTGATGGACTCTGTCTCTGTGTGCGTGGTCTCTCCTGAGCAGGTGGAAGCGTAAAGCTGTTGGAAGACATACAGCCAAGAGGCACGTGAAGCCAGGACAAGGCTCAGTCGGGCTTAGAGAGCTTGTTGGCAGGACATCCTCAGGGAGCAGCTGGTCTTGGATGTGTGTTCACTGGACTGCTCCCCAGTGTCTGCTATTTCCATTTGCAGTAATGGAGGCACCACTACTTCACTGAGTGTGATCAACTCTTTCATGCCAGGATCGCAAGTGGCTCCAGTCCTCAGGGTGGATGTATTTTCAGGATTGTTTGTTCAGTGTTCATTTCTAGAAGTGAAGTGTCTTGGTCAAGGACTCTGTAGAGTGTTCCTCATTTACCCATCTTGTATACAGTTTGCACTCCCAATGAGCAAACAAAAGCCCTTATTTTCACCAACACTAGAAATAATGAGGTTTTACTCCTGGCCTCTCCACGGTTTTCCTCCGACTTTCTGTGTGCCGTGGGCACACACACGGCAGTAGGCTGTGCATACGTCTCACTGCTCATCAGTATCCCGTCCCCAGTCCCTTGAGAAGGTTTCAGACACCCACGCTGTGCACTCAGAGATGCCATGTGACTTAAGTCAGCCAGAGAAAGGTGGACTATAACACAGGGTCAGTTTCTGGGCAAAGGTTGAAGAGCTCCTGTTCCTTTTCTCTCTGGCCCCAAAGCAGCAATGTGCTAAACCGAGGCTTGTCAGCCACTAGAGCCAAGCATGTCAGTCATGTGGGGCTGAGCCTTATCTACCTTGTGATGAAGAAATAGCATGAGGGAGAAGGGAAAAGTTGCTGCATGGCAAGTTCCCCCACAACCCCAAGTTTCAGATGATAAATAGTGCAGGCTTACAGCCCCACAGTCTGTGCATCAACTGCTCAGCTCTGTCTCTGTAGCATGCTGGCAGCCAGGGACACACCCACAAGGGTGTGGGCAGGGTCGTGCTGCACTAAGTCTTTATTCACATGAAGAGGTGCCAGGCTGTCGGGCTGGAGTTGCCAATACTGGTCTTGAATCACTGGGAACTTGTACCCCACGTCTAACCTGTCTTTACTAATTTACCTGTTTTATAAGTCTGTCATCAGAATCTTCTTCTTTCATAGACTACCTGCTTATGTTTGCCCATTTTTATATGACTGTTCATGTTAAAAATTAACCCCTTTCACTTATTGTGAGAAGCTTCTGCTTGCGGGGACAATTTAATTTGGAAAAATGAGTGTATCTGTAGTGTGCAGGTATGAGTGTGCGGTTCATGTAACAGTTGGCCTTACAGAAGGATAATTGCTCACGTGTTCACTGCCCTGTGCAGTAGGGGCTGCTTAGCAAGCCCCTGTCCTTCACCGTGAGGTGCCGGTGGTCGTGGCAGCAGGATTTCCCATCCCTGCCACATGCTGATGTAGGAGGCCAACTCGCCTGCCCTGAGAACTGCTGCTCCATGCCCCGTTCTGCTGCCGTTAAAGCCCTTCTGTGTGATATTCAGAAACTACATGTCCCTTTTGTTCACTTCGAGTGTTTATATTAAATACGTAAGTACACATTTACTGTGAAAATTCGTGTTCTGTCATGTCTCTCTTTCTGTACTGTATGTATATATATATATTCTTTCTCCCCCTAACTTATAGAAATACAGCAAAAAATTAAAATTGTTATCATATGAGGTGTATACATCTTTGTTTATGGTATGTTTTCATTTCTTTAGAAAAGAAACAGAAAGCGAACACTCGTGCACGTTCAAAAAGGATCCAGAAAAATATTCTCCAGAGAGGTGGGTGCACCCAGGGTCCTCCCTGGAATTGGTCCCCTACTGTCTTCCCACCCCTGTCCTCACTGCCCTGGGTTCCGCCTCCATGTCAGTTCAGAGCAGAGAGGAGCTCTCTAAGGCTGGCGTCTGTGCTTCCCCTCTGTGCACCACACGTGGCCTCTTGGTGTCCCTACTCCCACTGCCCCCATCGTGTTCCACACCTTCCCTCCTCAGCATCATTGCTGCTGACTGTCCCCTCTGTCACTTGCTCCCACTGTAAGTCCTACAGATGCTTCTCAAAGAGAGATCCCAGCCTGTGCTGCCTCCAGCCTGTTGTTGGCAGAAATGCAAGGACGGTGGGTTCATGGATGCCCTGGGATGCCTGGCTCACAGTGTTGGCAGCTGCTGGACTCCTCAGCAGAGGTGGGCAGTGCCCTGGTTCTGCTGCTGATGCATCGGGCAGCACTGGCCTTGTAAGTGTGCAGTGGAAGGAGTGGACAGCAGGGAAGAGCATAACATACCTGGCCCCCTGGTCTACAGCCAGGACCTCGCCAGCACTGACACCCCACAGGCTGCACCAGCTTGGCACGCCCACTCTAGGTCAGCTGGACACCGAGTGCCACTTTCCCCACCCCTGCCTTCCTCTCGCAGAGCTGACTCTTTAAGACAAGGCCTTTGCTACTCCCTGCTGGAAGATGATTGTGCTAAGCACACATGTTGAGTGTGTTTCTGAGGTGAAATCCCAGCATCTTCCTCTTCAACACTGCTCCCTGCACAATCCACACAACGTTTTGCAGAAACCCTGATAAAAATCCAAATATGTACATTGCTTTGCAGTTAGCCCATCAGATCCTCATCGTAACTGGTACTACCAACCCATTTTACAGATTCAATTAAAAGTTGAAGCACTTGCATCAGCCACAATCAGCCCAGGTGATCTGAGCCCTTTGTCCTTTGCACCAAAAGGCAAATGAGCCCAGACACGTGGGTTATAAAACCCTGGGGGATCCGGGATGCAGGCGGACACTGGGCACATGCCTCCCCCCGTGAGCACTTGGCCTTGGCCGTGCCTCCTGCTCTAACACAGGGCTTCTGTGCTGCTGCCGATCACGTGTTGGGGAGCCTGCTGAGGTGTCTCTGATGTGACCGTTGCAGTCTGGCCTGTCTCACTTGTAGTGCCAACTCCTCCCCATACAGTGAGCTGACCACCACTCCTTCTCTGTGAATCTGAGCCCTGCCCGGCCCCACCTCCCCCAGCTGTCAACACAGGATGGTCCACGTTGCCACTGGTAGTATGTTCTCGTGGCTGCTTTTCCTCCAGGCCCCCGAGCTTCCCTAGCCCCTCCACATCCCCTCTAGTGTCGCTTCCCAGCCCCCAGATCTTTTCCAGGCCTTTTCCACAGCTAATTTTCACCTGGCTCTTTCCCCTTATGTTTTCTAAGAATTCTTGGAGTTGTTCTGCCGGCCTTGTTAATTAGGTGCTTTTCCGTTTTGTACTTCCTGGACTCGGTCAGGCTTTTCTGTTAATTTCCTTCCCTGCCTGTGCTTCTCATTTCCATGAACTCATTCATCTGTAACTGCTGGCTTTTCACAGCAGGCTGTCACTGTTCACTCACTGTGGTGCTCCACACCAGTCCCTATTGACGCTCACCTAGGAGCATGGGCTGGCTGATGTCAGAGCCCACCCCCGCCCCCGACCAGCACTTTCCCCACAGGGTCCCCTCTCTTGGGTGCAATTTGCTACGATGAATAAGCCAAATGCAGGACTGTCAAGAACAGTCCAGGAAATTGGGCTTAGGAATAGACTTGGCTTTGAAAGCTTTCAGGTCAAAAAACACCACCTGCTTTGGTGACCTACCTACCCCAGGAAAGGGGAAACTCTGCATGGTAACCCACAAAGCCACCTTTTGCTCTGCCATTTGAGACATCTGTAATCAGTAGGGAGCACGGCACACCACGCTGGGCAGATAGCTCATCCACTGCTCAAAGTGGAATGCCTCCTGCAAATTAAGCTATCTTTCCCAATACCATTGATTACCACTGATCCCCATTGATTGGGTTTCCTGGAGGGGACAATGCAAGAGGAAGCTAGAACTGAGTAAGGTCAACTTCTACTTTCAGAAAACCATGAGGATGACACCGTGGACTTTCGCTGTCCAAAGCTTCCTGTGACCTGTGGAAAGGCTAAGGGGATTTTATACAAAAAGAAAATGAGACAAGGTGAGGCCTATGGTCTCCTGCTCTTTCGCATCCTACCATGGGGGAGTCAGAGGGAGGAGAGGGCCCTTACATGTCGTTGTTCCAGAAATGGCTGCAGGGAAGCAAGTGTTTGGGGAAGAGATTTAAAGCCCTTTTCCCATGTTGTGTCTGGCCAGCAGACTGCCCCACTCCCACAAGGAAATCCAAATGCACCCAGCAGCGCTGAGCGCTTTGGGGCGTGTGGGTGTCACATAACATGGAAGTTCTGTCGACTCCCTCACCACCCAAGCAGATTCCTAGGCTTCCTTTAGGTTAGGAGAGAAGGAACCTGGACCTCTTGCTCGAGGCCCCCACCTCACAGGGCCAGCCTTTCTTGGTGGATGCCCTGAGCAGGAGTTCAAAGACTTGGGATGCAGGAGAGGATAGGGCTGGATCCTGAAATGGGTCATCCTTCCCTTGCAGGCTCCTTGGAGAAGTGTATTCAGAATGGAAAAGGTGCCTGGTTCACCCCAAGTGAATTTGCAGCAGAAGGGAAACGAGGAGGCAAGAACTGGAAACGGGACATCCGCTGTGGAGAAAAGTCCCTCAGAGAGCTGCTGGAGGTGAATGGGGGCAAAAGTTCACAGGAGGCGGTTGGAAGCCTTCCAGGAATGAGAAGGATTTCAAGGAGCAGAAAGACCAAGGAACTCCCACTAAGCTTCACCGGCATGATGGAGGTGGAGCTTAGTGCAGCCAGAGAAGCGTGACAGGCAACAGAGGCAGACGGGTGATGGTGTTGGGAAATTTCAAGGGCAGAGAGAATAATGTGAGAGCTTCCAATGTGCAGGCCGAGGGGTTCGAGGAAGGAGGGACGTGGTCTGCCAGTGTTGGGTGGGGAGGGTGGGAAAGAAATGAGCGGGAGATATAGGTACCTGTGACAACTTCCCCTCCTCTACTGGATCATCGGATCATCGCCTGCTCAGCACCCACCTGCCGGGACCCCTCTAAAAACACCTGTGGCCACTGTTGGGGGCCAGGCTCTCCTTTGCATTTGCACAGATACTGTGCTTGCCCATGGTCAGGTGCACACAGGGGACCAGCCCTAGCTACCTTAACACACAAACTTTCCAGGGATAAGCAGTTACCACTAGGATGCACTTGGAAGGATCTTCATCCAGAGAGGAAGACATGAGAAGGGAGAGTGCAGGGATGGATGAGGGACTGGGGCAAAAGGACATGGGTCTCAGGTCTGAGTGACCCAAGAGTCTGATTTCCCCACTAGGGAGAGTCGGAACGAGCTGGCTGGGGACCGGAGCTTACTTTGCAGGTAGACACTCTGAGTTTGAGGTCCGGTGTGAAGTCCAGGCATGTAAGCGGGAAGGTGGGAACTTGCATGTCCACAAAGGACGCTCTAGACTCATCCCCTTCACTGATGCTTCCTCTCTTTCAGGAAGGACTGCTGCTCTGTCCTCCAGGCAGATGTCTCAAGAGAGGGGGAAGGGCAGGTGAGTTTCTGCCACATTTGTCTGAAGGCCTCAGAGTCCCCAAGTTAACCAGCTCCAAGTAACTTCCACATCCTGGCAGGACATCATCATTGCGACTGCTGAGCATAGGATTCCACAGCTTATCTTAAATGGCTAAGAACAGGTTTTTCCAAAATGAAAAATTAGAACACAAACTGATGTGTCCATGTGTGTGTTTTGTTAAAATATGGCTGTTGGGATGACTACAAACCGAAGGTGTCAGAACTAGAACACCACAGTTGGAAAAGTAAACGTGGCATTGGAGTAGAAGAGAATCACAGGAATGGAGAAGCCGCTGATCCCTACAGGACACGAGTATTGCCCAAGAGTGTGTGCTGGTGGTGGCATCAGGATGCTTGCTCAACCGAGCTGGTCTCTGCAGCTGTCCGTTGCCTGTTTGACCTCATGTGCCCTGTCTTTCCTCACTTGCCTGCCTGGGTTCTCCAGGAATGAGTCTCAATCGCTCACGAGGGAGGGTCGTTAGGGTGAGCTTCCAGCACAGACAGTAGCACTTCTCTGTCTTTCCCGAGATCCCAGTCTGACCCTCTGAGGGCTTCATTCACAATTTCAGCTGCGGATTCTACCATGTGTTGCATAAACCGCTTTTCCAACCTGATTTGAAATATCCAGGAGTTCAAGGATCTTCAGTGTAACATTAATCATGGTACAAAATTAAGAGAGGAACACAAATCCCATCAGCTATGAAAAACCTGTTACATCTGCAGAATGGTGGATTTGTAAAAAGACTTTTTAAAAATTTATTTTAAAAGCACAGTTATTGAAAAAGGAGGAGAAACAAAGAGAATCTTCCATCTGCTGGTTCATTCCCCAAATGGCTGGAATAGCCTGGATGGGGCCAGGCAAGAACCAGGAGCTTTATCCAGGTCTCCCACGTGAGTGCAGATGCCCAAGCACTTGGGCCATCCTTCAGTGCTTTCCTGGACACATTAGCAGGGAGCTGGATCGTAGGTGGAGCAGCCAGCACTCAAACCAGCCCCTCTACTGGACGGACACCTGCATCACAGGCAGGGGCTTAGCCTGCATATCATGACTCTGACAACACAGAATGGTGTTTCTTAGTTATGTGGATTCATATTTCCACCAGTGGGAAGTCCCCACACATTGTTACAGTCAGGACAGCAGCAGAAAGCTGACGCTGGTGGTAATGTATGAGGGAGGAGTCCAGCTAGGTCTGCCACGGAAACCATACAAGTATCTGAAATACTCAACCGTTGTTATCCTGAGAGGAGAATCACAGGGACACTTATCTTCTGCATTATGGAATTATATACAACTGGAATTTTTTTGAGAGATAAGCAGAAAGAGACTTCCTATCCATTGGTTCACTCCCAATGCCCCCAGTGACCTGGTCTGTACCTTGTTAAATCCAGGAGCCAGAAACCAATCCAGTACTCTCACGTGGAGGGCAGGAACCCTGTTATCTGAGCCACTGCTACTGCCTCCCCTGGGTCTGCATTAGCAGGAAGCTGGAGCCAGGGATCCAAGCACCTAACCTGGAATTCCTAGAACAACTGTTACTTTTGTAACTTACACGTCTTGAAAACAAGGATCACTCATTAATATGTAAGATATGCTAGTGTCTCCAATCCTTATAATGCCACGTGGTAGCAGGTGACAGCCAGGGGCACACCCCATCACACCTCTCAGTCCCACCTCCTGACACAGACTGAATAGTTCTGATCAGATATGGGCTGAGGCTAGGCTCTCCCTCAGCTATTTTTCCTAGTGCGCAACTAGTTCTGCAGCTCACCCGGCCTCTACGAGGGTCTAGCTGTGTGCATGTGTGCAATAAACAGACCTGACGCTGATCCTCCAAGAGTGTGTCTCGTGATGTGCCCACGGGGTGCTGCCTCCATGACCTAAGATGCAGTGGAAGCAGGTGTGGAGTCTCCTGAACCAGAAGGTCCCAGCAGGTGCATATTGTTTCCTTCATGTTTAAAGGGGGTATTAAGGGAGAAGGTACACCCAATTTCCTACCCTCCCCAAGTCCCACATGTAGGGTATGCCCTGAGGTTCTTGCTCAAGTGGATTTGATATTTCAACAGTTATGAATCGCTGCCAATCTTGCCACTCCAAGCACTATGAGGTCCTTGAAGAATCCACTGATTGACATAGTCCATCATAGCTGAGATGGTTGGCTGACCTGTTCTATATTCTCTCTTTTCTTCGTTAGGGTTCAGAGTCCAACATTTTGATTGGGGAGATCTCCAAACAAACTTTATCTGAGTTGTACTCAAACCAGATTCTTGTATGTGCTAGCAAGTATAGGGCCCGGCACAGTCCAGATCAGCTGGTGGTTGCAATTCCTGGGTTGGTTGTGTTTTCACTCCCGACTTCCACTGGGACCAATGGGTGTTGCAGTCCAGCCTGGTTCTGCCCAGCACATACTTGGCCCTCACATAAACCAGTGGGAGCTGCAGCCTAGTTGGAGCGACCCGCAATAACCCCCACCAGGCCCGCCCCTACCCTGGTTTGCCAGTATGTGTAGCAGTAATCCAGTCTGTCCCACACCCCATTCCACCCCAGCCCCTGTCCTGGTTTTCGTGCCCTCCCATGGAATTGGTTACCCAAGATGGATGAGCCCACTATTTCCCTCCCAGGCCTCTCCCACTCCCGGATTGTGCTCTCTCCAGGTAGTTCTGTGGTTTAACTTGACAGACCTAGCCCCCAGTGCCAGCTTCTGCCAGCTGATGCTGCAGCTAAGCCCAAACAACCAACTCCCACTCTAATTTTGTTTGCACCAGTAGGAATAATCGGCCCAGCCTGGCTTTTCCCTGATCTAGTCCACATGAGGCACACAGGTGTTGTAGCCCTGCTTAGTCTGGTCTGCCCCCATCCCAGCCCACACTCTCCAGTGGGAGTAGCTGTCCAGCAAAGGAAGCCTCCCTTATTCCCCTTGCCGGCTCGTTCGCCTCCCTTCCTTGTTCTCATGCTTGCTGGTTGGGCGCTGCGGTCCCTTCTGGTACAGGCAACCTCACCTTGGCATTCCGTATTGTGCACTAGTCTTTGTTGCGACCGAACCTGGCTTGACACACACTGTTCTGATGCTTGGAATGCCAGTAGATGACGTGAACAGATTCAGCCTGGTCTTCCCCGACCCATGCCAATTGTATGCCAGTGGGAAACTTTCCATGGCCTGTTCTGGGCTGTATCCTATCATGTTTCTTGCGCTGACCTGCCGGGTCTGTGTCCTGCCAGAGCAGTTGCCCAGGCTCCTCCATCAGAACTTCTCCCAATGCCAGATTTCACGCTTACCAGTGGGTCCATGAGCCAACCCTACTCAGTCTACCTCCTGTCCTAGCAGGAACAGTGGCTTTTCCTGACTGGCCTTCAACCCAAACTGGTTCTTGCTGTTGGATGTTTCAGCCCAACCATGGTTTGTCCATACCCACATATGGCTCACATATGGCTCAGTAGGGGGTAGAGACCTTGCCTAGTTTGTCCCACATCTATCCCAGTCTTCCATGACACCAGGGGGTGTTGGGGTCCGGCCCAGTTCGGTGCATCCAATCCCAGTCCACACTTGTGCCAAGGGAGACTATAACCGTTTCCAGATCAGAACGTAGCTCCCATTCTAGGTCACACGCCCCTTGGTGGGACCTCAACCCAGCTGGGGTTGTCCCCTAGCTCCCCAACCAGGCCTATTCGCAGCCATAGATCATGCGCATGCCAGTGGTTGCTCTGACTCAGCTTGGCACAGACCCTTACCTGTCCTGACCTTTGCCTTCAACACTGTGGCTTAGCATTCCTGGCTCATGCACACCAGTACGTACAAGAGCCTAGCTCAGCATGACCTGTGCTCCGTCCTGGTCTCTAGTTTTGCTTGTGGGCTAAGGTTTGCTCAGTCCTGTTCGGTCCAGTCTGTTCCATTACTAGTTGACACATTACCCAGCCATTGGAGCTAATTTTCCCAGCTTGTCCAATCCCCAGGCCTGGACCACATGTTCACCAGTGGGAGTTACAATTTGCCAAGGGAGTTTCCCAAGTTGCTCCACTTAATCCACTCCCAGACCCAGTTCTCATACATGCCATTGGGTTTAGGCCAGTGCCCGGCGCAGTCTGGCCTTCCGTTTGGCCTTGTATGAGCTGGTGTGCGTTGCAGCCGGCCCACCCCACACCCTATTCAGAATGCACATTTGGGTGCTGCTGCCCTGACCAGTCCAGACTATTGGGGGTTCCTTTACCTGTGATTGATGGCAGGCTCCATGGTCACATCTAGTCTATCACCACCCCAACTCTTGAGCTAAGCAGTGGGGCTAGAATTTTCACAGGATGTGGCCCACACATCCCTCACAGAATCTACTCCCGGTTATGGTTCTTGAGTGCTAGTTAATGTAATGGCTTGCTTACTGTAACCCTTCTCCTGATCCATCATCATGTCAGGTAACATGATATAATTGTGCAGGACAAGCCCCAAGCCATAGCTTCTGCATGGACTGGTATTTGGTGGTCAGCATTGTTCAGTGATTGCAAGTTTTACAAAGGAAGAGTTACTGCCAATGGGAATCTTTACGAATGCTTCATGTCCTAGAAGCACAATGGGTTCAACCTGGAGCTAACTAAGCAGCGGCTCAAAGAACCAAAACCCAGAGCTCCCCGGCTGGGCGGCCAACAGGCAGAGCCTGGCACCAAATGGCATACTGGCTGCCTGGGGACAGCTTATCACGTGCACATGGTGGCTGTCTTCTGGGACCCAGGCATGAGACACCCCATCCTGAGACCCACCAGCAGCCGGAAGGCTGCTGGAAGTTTAAACTCCCAGGCCCAAGGTCGCGCCCCTCCCCAATCCCATTCACTGCCCAATGTGAGCCGCAGGTGGGCCCTGGACCTGCCCAGCCCTGGAGACCTCCCCCTTGGTGTATTCTCCCCAAAGGGAGCAGCCCTCAGAGCCCAGGCAGGCCCAGGGACAGCTTACCACGTGCACATGGTGGCTGTTGTCTAGGATACAGGCATGAGACACCCCGTTCTGAGACCCACCAGCAGCCAGCTGGGGACAGGCATACATTTAAAAAAATTAGTGATGTCTAGCTCATCAATTCTTTCAGATTATGACTTTGGGATCGAAAGAAAGCAAATCGACGTCAAAATCTAAGTCAAGAGGATTCTCTTTGAATTTTACGTTTCAACTGTGATGCCTGGGGCTGGTGTGGCACAGAAGGTTGAGCCTACACCTGCAGTGTTCTCATGCCAGATGGGTGCCAGTGTGTGTCCTGGCTGCTCCACTTTGGAACCAACTCCCTGCACTTGGGAAAGCAGCAGAACATGGGAGACCCACCTAGGAGACCTGGAGAAGCTCCTGGCTCTTTCCCAGCTCTGGTCTTTGTGGCCATTTTGGGGAATGAACCAGTACATGGAAGATATTTGTTTCTTCTCGCTCTGTAACTCTGCGTTTCAAATAAAGATAAATCTTTCTTGAAAAGAAAAGTAATCCCTTTTTTCACATTTTATTATTATTGCTGTCATTTTATGATACAGTTCCATATTCCCTTATCCCCTCCCCAATTCCCTCCCCCACCCACCTAGTTCCTTTATATCATCACTAATATATAGTTCTTCATACTCAGTCATATGTCCATCTTTTCGGGCATGGACAATGGCAGAGAGTCCTGAGTCCTATTGTCAAAATATAATATAAACTGTTTCACTGTAAGTCCATCTTTGTCTGGAAGCAGAAATGCATACCACACTGCATCCTCACATCTGGATGTTAGTCTCCATTACATGACTACTGTACATTTCCTTAAATGCAAAGTCATGATACAAAATCAACAATAGAAAGAAAAATAGAAATTTACAATGCCATGAAGTTAAATGACATGTTACTAGATATGACCATCTCCATTGCACAACTACTATGCATTCCCTTAAATGAAGAGCCACAAAACAAACTCAGCATCTGAGAGAAAAAAGAAATTAACACTACCAAGAAGTTAAACAGCATGCTATTAAATGTATAATGTGTAGCTGAAGAAGTGAAAATCAAGAACCTTCTTGAAGAAAGTGATGCCACTGCATGGTCTACGAGTCATTGAATGATTTAATCAGAAGAAAGTGTTTTGAAGAGATGAAACCAATAGAAAACAACAAAACCCATGTGATATAGTTTCCGCTGATCTTTGTTGGAGTGTGTCTCCTCCCGACAATAAACAGATGGGTTTTGTTTTTTAATCCAGTCTACTAATCTATGATGTTTGATTGAGCTTATGCCATTTACATTCAGAGTTAATTTGGTCCTGTCATTTTAGGAATGGATTGTTCATTGATTTAGTCTTCTGTTGTCATTTTACTGGGATGTTCTTCCCGTTTGCCTTTGGTTTTGGTAGGTGCTATTCCTCTTCTCTGTCAAGAGAACATCTTGAAGTATCATTTGTAGGGCAGGTTTGGAAGAGGCAATTTCTTTTAACTTTTCTTTACTCTGGAATAATTTTATTTCATTTTCAAAGATGAAAGAAAGCTTTGCTGGATATGTTATCCTAGGCCAACAATTTTTTTCTTTTAGAATCTGGAATATGTCACTCCATTCTCTTCTTGCCTGTAGAGTTTCCTGTGAGAGATCTCCTGTGAGCTTAATTGGCATTCCTTTATATGTCAATTGATTTTTTTCACATGCACATTTAAGGATCTTTTCCTTATGTTCAATTGAAGAGAGCTTGATTATCAGGTGTCTTGGTGAAGATTGCATTTGATCAAGCCTGTTGGGAGTTCTGTGTCCCTCCTGGATCTTGTTTCCCAATTCTTTCTCCAGATTAGGGAAATTTTCCTTGATTATTTCATTAAATACATTTGCAACTCAGCTTCTCTTTCTGCACCTTCCGGGACTCCCATAACTCTTATATTTGGCCTCTTAATAGTGTCTTTCAATTCTTGAATACTTTTTTTGGCCTGATCCAGCTCTGCTTCCAGCTTTTTGTTTGTTTCCCCCTGGTGACAGGAGATATGTTCCAATTCTGAGATTTTTTTCTTCTGCTTGCTTCATTCTATTTTGGAGACTCTCCACTGTACTTGTAATTTGCTCTACTGTGTTCTTAATTTCTGATATCCCAGCCTTGATTTGCTTTACTGCTTCCTTAAATTCTTTGAACTCTTGCATGAGCTTCTCATTTTTGACCAGAATCTTTAAAATGAGTCTTATGGATTCTGTGTCCCCCATTTTCTCGATGTCTTCCTTAGTGAACTCTGAGGTTGGCCAAAGGATTTTGCTCCTTTGCAGGGGAGTTTTCAGTAAGATTCATTGTGCCTTTGTCTCTTCTTTTGCTCTTGATCATTGTACTTCTAGTTAGCAGAGTCTTCTTCTTGGGGCAGGTCCTAAGCTGTGTCACCCACAGGTCTACAATGCGATTTTACTTATTACAGTTGGTACACCACTTTTTTGCTTTGCAGCCACTTGTGCCACAACCTCCAGCGAGTTCCAGGCCTGGATTCTTATGTCAGATATCCACCGTGATCTCCACAGCCCCAGCTCTTGGCTCACCGCTCTCCACCTCCTGTGATACTGTGCTGAGGCTGCACCAGTGTCTCTGCAACCTTTCTCCCTCTTCCGGTTGGAGTGGGTTCCAGGATTTGAGACACCAGGTGTACTATCTAGTTAGGTTGTTGGTGGTGCTGATCTTGTCGGAACTTGTTGGACGTTAGGTCTGGATGCCACACTGACCTATTTTGACCGGTACGATGCCACAGTCGGTATTATTTTCCTGCGGGACCTCAGTGAGTTCTCACGAGCTCAGCCCAAGCGCAGTTCACTGTTTTCACTTGCAGTCCCAAAGCTATTGCCACAGTGCACAAAATGGCGCCCGACGTGCTACCACAACAGTTCTTGATCTGCTGGCTGACAGATCCGAGGGTTACCCAGACCTGCCCTGGATGGAACCTGTAGAATGCCACGTCATTGCAGTTCACTGAGTCAGAAATGAGCTCACTCCCTCTTAGAGCATGCTCAGTCCTTTCCCTTGCCCTTTCCTCCTTACGCAAAATGGTGCCCAATTCAGCTCTAGGGGGCTGACTGGGCTATGAAATTCACTCTTCTCACACCACCTGAGATTTATTGCTCTGTCTCTGCTCCTGGCCAAATCAAACGGACCAGCAGGACAGATAGTTCCCTGTCTGGGTTCACCTGGTGAGCACCCAGTGAAAGTCCCTTCCCACCTGGTTGCTGGTGGAGTTCAGGCTGCTAGTGGAGTTCAGATCGCCGTGCTGGAGTATCAGTCACTGCAACACCACACTGCTGTGCCCGCTGCTTTCCTGTGTCTGTCAGTCTCCAGGTACCCCTCTGCTGTTGTACTCACCTTTCCTATTTCCTGAAAAATGTCCTCTCTGCTTCATCCTGATTAAATGTTTCTCCATCCGTTTAAACGTGTCCTTACCCATTCCGCCATTTTGATTCTTCAAGTAATCCCTTCTGAGCTGTTTTCACAGTGGCACCAGTTCTGTCTGCATTCATGTGCTGTGTGTGGATGCTCTGTTCATTTCCTTGCATTGACTACTGGAGAACAAGAACACGAGATAGACATTCCAGGGTCAGGTGGAGGTGTCAGAATCCTGGAGGTCAGAAGCCTGCCTGGGTGGCAGAGGCTTAGAGACCTGTCAGCACAGAGAGTGACACTGGAGCTGGGACCAGAACGAGGCTACCCAAGAACTGACCTGCAGTCGCTTCCACCTTTCAAGGTCAGGGGTGGGAGGGAACCTGCGGAAGAAAATGAGAAAGTGGCAGCTGGGAAGGTGGGAATCCAGGAGGCTGCCTAACTGTGTGTCCAGCTGCCCCTCATTTCTCTATAACTCAGTGGCCCCTGGCACCCTATCAGGAGGGAGCCCAGGAGAAGAAGCAGGTAGTGCAAACTGCATGGCTCCAGGCCAGCATGGAGGGGTGCACTCAACAGGTGGGGAGCTTCTGGGTGCCAGTGTTTGCCAGCCTAGAGTTGGGTTTCACCAGAAGCAAGTTAAAAGGGCTCTGTGCAGCCAGGCCCTGGCCCTGCTGCTTGGGCTGAAGTCACACAGACACCGCACGACCGCAAGACCCTGGCAGCCCTGTCTTCCTTCCTACAAGCCTTCCATTCATCTGGAGCCAAGCATCCGGTTGCTGGTTCGCTGTCTTGGGGAGGCTGGAGTCTTGGGGTGGGAGGGTGAGGGCAGGTGGTGGTGCGGTGGGGGAAGGTGCCTCAATGGATTCCAAGGAATGAGCCGGTAGCAGGCAGAGTCACATGAGTGGTGCACCTTTGTCCCCCGCACAAGGACACCCCACATGCCCTGCAGCTAGACAGGTCTGGAAGCTCTTGGGGAGGTAACGGGGTGGGTGCCCATCGGGTCCCTTTGAGCAAGCCCTTGTCAGTGACTTACCTCGGAGGGGGCATTTCCAGAGCTACTCATAGGGAGGCATGCCATTTTTCCTGCCAGATGTAAGGACGGAATACCATGAGGAATGTATGTGGGAGATGGATAGTAGAGCTGCCAACCCTTGTGCCATGGATGGGTTTGTGTCGCAGTCGGAGACAATGGGTCTGCACTCACCCAGAGCTTATCTCCTGACTTATAGTACAGCCTGGGGGCTGCAGGGCAAGACTTAACAGGTGCCAGGATGATGTGGGTTTGTGCACAGAGCTCTGTCTGGGTGGGCCCAGGCCTGGTCTGCTCTTGTGGGGGGATGCCACAGCAGTCGGGAGACCCCGCATTGTCACTGCTCTGTGGCTTGGGACCACTGCGAGCTCCCCGTGTTCTCTGGTGATGTTGGGAAGCAGGGTCTGGGAGCACCTGCCACGGATGACCCTTGCCTTGGAGGCATATTTCTGAGTGAATCATAAGGGTTACAGGGGAAACTGATGTTGGTCAAGGAGAGCTCTGTATCCTGCTCCCTGCAGGCATGTGATGTGTGACAGGTGATGCGGTGCTGCAGGGCTGGAGCCGGGTCCTTGGAATCACAGTGGCTCCCTCTGCACTACAGGAAGCTTCATCCAGTGCCTACCTTCTCTGCTCACCCTCCCACCTCCCTGGCCTTTCCATCCTCCTTTTGAAATCTGGAGGTGGTATTGCAGCCTGGACTATAAGGCACCTGCTGAAGAGTTACTCATTTCCCCGCAGTTGTCCATGTCTGTAGAGTCATATACTCCATGATGATGCTTTGGCCACAGAAGGGAGGCATGTGTAAGGGTGGTCCTAGGTTTGTAATGGAGCCAGACATTCTCATCAGTCAGCGATGCTGCGGCTTTCCTAGCATTACAGTGCCAGGCGGTGGTACTGGCAGAAGCAAACCGTGGCCAGGTGCATAAAGATAGAGCAGGTACGTAAATTACATACAATGTGCAATTTTGGATACGGACAATGGAAATGACTACGGGACTGGTTTATGTTTCACTGTTCTTTATTTTTATTGTCATTGCTGAATGTACACTCACTCATAAGAAAAAGTATGTTCTAAGAGAATACGCCGCATCCACGGTCTCGGATGTTCCCTGTGGGCTTTCTGGTGGCATCAGGAAGCCACCTGGAGTGGCTGACCCTAACCATCTAGGCAGAGCCACCCTCCAGCAGAGCCAAGGCTCGTCAGAGCTTTCAGAGCCCAGGTAGTGAATGCTTCCATCAGTGGAGTCAATCGCGGTTCCACGGAAATGTCATGTATCCACCAAGTCTTCCTGATGCTTTTGGGTACCAGGCACAAAACAAAACAAAACAGAAAACAATCGCCAGTACTGCCCAGCATTCAGTAAGGGAGTGATCTCTGCACTTACATCTGCATGTGTGTGAGTGAATGCACAGATCTCAGGAGCTTTCTGTAACAGTCGACAGTAACAAAGCACAGGGAGAGTGGTACCGTTGACAGTAACAACCGAAACATAAAATACTTCGGGGTGAAGAAGAATGTCAGTCCTGTGTGGGAAGAGACGACGTTGCTGAAGGATCTGATGAAGGATCTGAATGCATGGAGGCCATGAGCAGGCCAACGCTCTGTGGAGAAAGGTGCCCTTCTTCCACAGCAACTTTCTCTCCAAGTGGTTCAATCCGAACACTTGGACAAGTCTAAATTTAGTTTAGACAAATAGGTGGTCAGGGATGGCTAAGAAATGTTGACAAGCGGTGGGCTCCAACTAAGACATGCTCTGCCCGGTTTCCTGAACTGCAAAAATATGTTGGAAGTTCTTCTCAAACTTGGCCTCGAGTTCACTCAGGAACACTCCATCCTGAAAAGGAATAGATATGACATTAGCCACTGTGGGGCTCCACTCCTCACCTCCCCCGTGGGCATGAGCCCCACAGCCGGAAGGCAGGTGTGCTCTGCTGTTCTGGTGGTTTCTCTTTGGAAGGTGGAAAAGCAGACTCTGCACCTCTTCCCCAAGACGCCTGGAGCCAGGAGTGCGGCAGATTCTGCGTTTTGGAGACTTGGCAAACATTTGCACATGCGCAACAGGATGCACTGTTTATACAGGCTGAGTTCACACACAAAAATTCATTGATGTACCGTCTGTGCCTTCCACACGGCCCGTAGGTAAGTGTGCACGCAACTTTTAATAATTTAATGCATGAAGCAAAGGTTTACAGTGTGGAATTTTCTGAACATTTGGAATTTCACATGTTTTGGTTAGGAATACTCAACTCACAAACTTCAGGCTAATTCCTGATGGGCAGTTCACGGAGAGATTTAATTTTATGAATTTTAGATATTGGATAACTTTTATGAATTCATGGATAGATGTCACTTTTATGAATTCTAGATACTAGATACTAGCACATTTTAAATGTAATAATGTGATAGCACAAAAGTGTCTACCTTTAATTCACGTTTCCCTTGTACCTTGACCTCACCCCTTGGGAATGCCTTTCACTATTTTTGCTATAGGACTAGGAAATTCAGGCGTAAAGCAAAGCAGGATTTGAAGGTGGGAGGTGGTTGGTGTGGTGTCGTCTGCAGGGCCTGTCCCTACCGGCTGGGAGGTAGACTAGCAGGCTCCGGCCTCGCCCCTCAACGTGTCCTCTTATGCCTCCGCCTTGATGACTCTATGGAAAAGGATCAGTCTAGCCCCACAAGACTGCAGCCACGAGACTGCAAAGCCATGATGACCTCTCTAGTTCATCTCGAGCAGCTGGATTCCATTTGAGACACTTCACAAGAACCCCTGGCCTTGACCAAACAAAACAGTGACCATGTCCATCTATGGTGGCCTCTGGTCCACTCTGCCATCACAATGTTCTCAGGAAATTGCGGGGGCTTCAGCCACCGACCAATCACAGGAAAGCTGCCAGCACCGTGGCACACAAGCTGGGGAGCACGGCTCAGCCCCAGCTTTAGTCCCTAAGCCTTGCTGCCCTCAGTCCCTCAGGGCATCACGGAGTGCAAAATCAACACCCACTTTCTCTCACCACCGTACTGGCATCAGCCATGGACTGGCTGCTCATGGGGCAAGTGAACCCAGGCTTTAACAGGGCGTCCATGACAGCATCCCTTCAAGATGGGAAGAGCTGATTGCCCTGAAAATGCCCTTGTCTTTCCTGTGGGGGTGAACAGCTCTGCTGAACGCCGAGCGTTCTGCCTTGGCAGAAATCTTCCATCTGTGAGAGAGTACAGGCAGGGGCCTTAGGTCCTGCTGGCAGTGACGCTTTCTGGCTTGGGCTATTTCCCCCCAGAGCTTTCTGGATACTTCCAGGTTGTCATTATCACGTTGGCTTGTATGAGCTTCTCAACTGACGAGGGCAGTTGAAACATTCGCTCTATAGAAGATGCAAGGTAGAAAGGCCATGACGGAGAGCAGGGACGCTAGGAGCATCACTTACGCTGCAAAACGCCTTGAGGTTCTGAAAGATGAGGCGCATGTCCTGCACGAAGCCCCCCACGTGCGAGTACACCTGACTGCGCAGCTTCTTCTTGATCTCGTCTAACACGGGCCCCTGTGTGCCCTGGCATGGCTGGGTGCCCTGTTGAGATCAACAAATACAATGGGAGGGCTGGGGGTGTGGCTCCACGCCTGCTTTCTCTAGACTCCCAGGGTGGGTGGATGAGGAAAGGGCGTGTGTTCCTCCCCCTCCCGCCTCCCTTGCATGGCTGAACCCTGACACTCTCCTCCCCCCGTGTAAGAGCTGTTGGGAGGTAACCATGTTGTGAGGGTGGAGCCTCCCCATTGGCTTGGTGCCCTTGTGGAGACCCTCAGGAGCTCCCTCCTTCTTGGTGCAGCTAGCTCTCTCAGAGGAGGAGCCTGGGTTAAGCCCAACCCCACTGGCACCCTCATCTGAGCCTTGCAGCTTCCAGATTCTGAGAAGTCAAATTATGTGGCTTCAGCCCCCCATCTACGATGCAAACTTGAGATCTCATCTAGGATGATCTGTGATAAGACATATGAAGGAAGACAGTCACCCAGAAAGCAGAGAGAAAAGCTGTTTGTACAATTTCCAATCACAAGTTCACAGCCTTCAGGCTGTGGCTGCTACTTACATAATGCGGTTTCGAGGCAAAAGCGGTACTTTCTGAGCACTGGTATACCTTCAGGAGGAGATACTCGCATCTCTGTAGAAGATGAAGACAGTGAGGGAAAGGCCCCTTGCATAGAGCTGCTCACCTACACGCCCAGGCAGAACACAGCTTCCAGGCTTGCGGACTCTTGGGAGCACACATGGAATGCGGGTCTCCTTTGAAGACCACACTCTGGTGTGAGGTCGTGGGATGGAAGCCCAGTGAGGGCCTGTGGTTTACCTTCAGGCACAGGTTCAGCCTGCTGTCAGACTGCGCTCCTGCCCTGTGCCCGGCAAGGAGTGGCCTCAGGCTCCTGGCACCACTCACCAGCTGCTGCTCAGGCTTCATCTGCATCTGCAGCACCTCTGATTCCTGATGAAGTGGCTGTTTCTTCCCACAACTCTGCCACATGTCTTTGGTCCTGCAGTTGAGGCAACTCCATGGGTTGCTAGGAGGTTGGACATAAGTGAGCAAAGACAGGATCGGTGAGTCAGTCAGGGATTCTGTGATTGCTGAAGTCCTCTCCTCAAGACTGACCTGTGGTTTCCATCTTTCTCTCACTCTCCTCTTGGAGACCCCTTGTTTTCTGTAACTAGAGACTCCCCTCCCATCAAGAGTGGCAGCACGAGTGACAAGCCTGTTGAGTGACATGCCTAAGGAGCGATGGAGTCTCATTCACCTCCAAACCTGGAGTTTGCATCAGAGCCTCTGGGAGTTTGATAACGATTCCTTTTTGGCACAGTCAAGTCTTAGAAATTAGCACCTTAAGTACTGGTGTCTTGGGCCATGATGCATCAACCTCATCTTTGTCAAACTCAGGAGAGCCAGGTTTCTGTTTTTTTCACTTTTGGCAAAAGCCAAGCTATAGGCATCTTCTACTCTGACACTGCCTTATTCCATTCTAGAATTTGTCCCGTAAAACCTTCTTGGAAAGGAAACCTACAAATGAGTTAGACACCTTCCATTTGCCCTAAGAGTCATTCCCCAGTGTCTCTCCCCTGCTGTCTGTGCTGTGAGGCTTTTGAAAATCAGATACAAAATAAATAAATATATAAAAAAAAGAAAATCAGATACACATACAATAACTCATCCTTGAGATGTCACCTCTCCCAGGATGTTCAGTGCATGTTCCATGGACCCAGACCAGCGTGGATCTGGGACTATATACAGGCTGATCAAAACGGCTGTTCTGTCTTCTGCCTCTATAGTTTGTCCAGTTCATCAAAGGCATGCATTTGCACTGATGCCCTCAGATGGCACCCTGGGGGCAGGTGGCTTACTTGATCCCTCCCAACATGGAAGGAGAAAGCTTTGACCTCACCAGGACAGATGCCTTCCTCATAGAGGCCATTCTCCTGGCCACAGCAGTTCTACCCAGAGCATCATTCTCAGGACACCTCATCGGTCTCCATGGTAACCTACACAGCATCAGCCTTGTCTGAAGCAGGGGCTCACATCCACAGAGTTCACAGACCTTACCATGCTCCTTGCGATGCAGAATCAGCTGACTTGACAGATAGTGGCACAGCCTTCTGAAGGCCCTAACAACCATGCTTGCAATGTTGCCACAGCAGGTCAGGATGCGTATGTGTGTGTATGGTAGAGGGTCGGGGAGAGGGGAGAGATATGGCTTGAACCAACAGCCAGGGTAGGATGGTGTCACTGTGTCAGTGTGTGAGGTTCTAGGAACCATCTGAAGAGACTCTGCCTCTATGAGTCTGCTGCTATTGGCCACGTTAGAGCTCTGGGAGATCCTTATGGATCCTCATCTGATAGATCCTTGAAGCTCTCACCAGGACCCAGAACCCGGCAGGCCAGCTGTGAATGATGCAGGTGCTGTACCAGGAGAGGGTTGGGTGGGGAAGTGGCTTACTAACCTCTTAGGGTCTATATGTGAGATGTGGCAGTCCTGGTGGTAGGATCTTGAACAGGTATCGCAGCAGTAAATCATCCCCCCTTGGCAGCACATGTCACACTCATTGGAGTTCTCTGGCTGAAAGAGGAGATGGAATAGATGTCTTGGGGATTAGTGAGACCCCACAGGTCAACACACTGGGATTCTAGGACATGTGACCTTGCACATGCCAAGGTGACACCTGGAAGTCTCCAACCTCAAAAGGAAAGGATCCACATCGAGTGGAGATTTTTCAAGACCATTCTGTTGTGCGGTAAAGTTCAGGAAGTGCTGGCTCTGTGTCAGCAACAGCAGAGGTGGGGCTAAGCTGAAGCCAGGAGCTAGGAACCCCATTTGGTCTCCCATGTGACTGCAGAGGCCCAAGCATGTGGAGCGTCACCTACTGCTTTCCCAGGCACATTAGCTGGGAGCTGGATCAGCAGTGCAGCAGCTGCAACTCAAACTAGTGTTCATATGGGATGCCACTGGTGCAGGGCAGTGACAGGACAGAAGTTTTTATGAAAGCTGAGATTCAGACCCAGAATAGCTTAGAAATAGCACCAAAAATGAACTAAAAATCATCTGAATCAATTATTTTTTGGTTGGCAAAGCCTGGCCTCAAAACATAGTGTGTTATCTAGCTACATTCATCATTTAAATTGACTTGTTCCAGGGCAGTTCATGAGAACATACTATGATGGAGTCAACTTCTGTGACATTCTGTGTCCCGTAGTTCCATCCATAAGCCTCTGAGCAGTTGAATGGCAGGCCTGGGTGCAGACCCTGTCCTGGGAGTTCTGTGTGTTGAGGTGAAAGAACCAGGGTACGAAAGGCATTCTGCCGCCAACTGTGAGCATGCGGCAGGGGACAGCAGTAGGACTGAGATCATGTGCTTGGGGAGAAGCCCGGACTCTCACAGGATCACAGGAAGGAGACTGTACTTACATAAGGGTCAATAGAGATGCTGCTGTCAGACTGCTGTGTACGCTGTGGAAAAGAGAAAGACTGAGTCACAATATTGGATATGACGTTTCATGAGTCATAGTTTCATGAGTATAGTTTTAAAAGAATTATTTTTAAAGATTTGTTAGACTTACAGAGGAAGAGGGGCACACACACACACACACACACACACACACACAGAGACTCGTCTGGTTCACTCCCCTATGATCACAGCAGCTGGGACTGAGCCAGCCTCAAGCCTGACTCCTGGGACTCCATCTGGGTCTCTCCCATGTGAAGTAGAAGCCCAAGCACCTGGGCCACCTTTCGCTGCATTGCCCAGGTGCATCAGCAGGGACTAGGATCAGAAGTGGAGCAGCCAGAACTTCAGCCAGCACTCAGATGGCATGCCAGTGTTGTAGGCAGCAGTTTAACCTGTGACACCTGAACAGAACATTTCAGTCTTTTGTGCCACAGCCCTCCCTTGGTTTCATTTTGTATCTGTGTTTATGTGGCTGGGTGTCGAACTAGAGAATGGAAAGCATTCATTACTGTGTTCATGGAGGTTTGGCTTTAAGTAGGTTTCAGACCTGGTTCTTCAACCCCAGGTGCAGGCCTTTGGAGGCCATGCAGGGAGCCTGGCCTTGGTTCCCAGACTAAGCCACGACACTGTGCTGGTCCTCCCACGTGGGGGCCCTTGGCCCTTTTCCTCTAAGTTAGGACCGTGGAAACCAGGCTGGGTCACCATTCACTGACTCTCATAACCATTCAGTTCAGAGCAATGCAGCAGCCCCCAAAAGACCTCCTCAGTGGGATGCAATGCTGAGGACCACAAGTTCCCAGAGTCTCCAGTGCTCACAGCTCTTCTTCCTCAAGATGGGACTTCTCCACATTCTCCTGAATCCCAGCTACATGGACCCTGGGTATCTGGGATGGCTTGGCCTCCCTCCAGCCTAGAACAATGGCTACCCCAGCTCTTACCTCCTGCCCACAGCACTCAGTGTGACTCAGACCACACAGACTGGAGATGATGGCCATGTCACTGCCCACCTCTTTGAGTGGTGCAGAACTCCATTTTCCCCCAGCCCCACCATGTATTATTATGCCAAGTCAGGCAGGAGGCTTACACAATTCAGTCATATTGGCCTGCTCTGCATTACCACTGATCAGCATAACACCTGGCACCTAATAGCTGCTCCACAGTTGCTTGTTGAATGGATGCATAACACAAGAATCAGAAACCAAGGGCTGGGGTGGAAGACCCGGTGGAGAGACCCTCTGGGAGCTGAGGTGGTTTCACCTTTGGAGCAGGTGCTTAGGGCATGGCGGGGGAGCACCTGTGATGAAGCGAAGGAAGGGAGATGACCAGCTTTGGATTAGCCTATGCTGAACTCACTTAATCAATAGATCAAATCACTTCTCTCCAGAAACCTTGGTGGATGCAGAAGCCTGTCCCTGCATCTCTAGTTATCAAGTCAGTGAAGAAAATGGCCCCTGGCCAGCTTTGTGAGGACTGGCTTCCTGGTATGCAAGGGATGTGGAAGGTTACCTATGCCACAGGTTATGGAAATGGAAGTCCTTCCCTGACACTCCTGCACCACGTGCTTGCTCGCTCACCTGCAGCCTTGGCGAGGACAGGCAAGGCAGTGCTTTCACTACTTTCTCTGGAGTCCACACAGCATGGAGGTCGCTGGTCTGTGAACTCCATAATGGCTCGCTCACACGGAGGGAGTCTCCACCATCACTGATGGCATGGGGTCTGTAGAGCCCCTCTGATAGGCCGAGGTCTCTTCACAAAGGAGAGACTGCAGATCAGCAGGCTTACAGGGCACTTCTGCTGCAGTCCTGTTCTTCTCAGAATGTAATAAAGCAAAAGCATTTCCCGTGTGTGTGTGTGTGTGTGTGTGTGTGTGTGTGTGTGTATACAAGCTTATGTGCAGTGCAGGGAAAGTATGCATGAAAGGCAGAGGATGTGTTTTTGTTGTTTGGCCACTGGGTGATGTTCGTTCCCTGGGGAATTCTACATTAGGTCATTTAGTGTGATCATAGGATGTTCCCAGCGAAACAGCTGCTCCTTCCCTGTATGTATTTCAAACCCACACTTGCTTTTTAAACTCCACTTCCATCGTCTGTGCTTAGCTCTAAGAAAGTACGACATTTCAGATCTAGTGAAATGCGACAGACTGGCTCAGCTGGGAGCAATCAGTCCGACGGGAACAGGACCCCTGGAACGGTGGGCAAGAATTCGCGGTTGACAGACAGACACGACAACGCAAGGCAGTTGTACGTGAGTGCATTTTGCAAAAGCAAGGCATCAGCTTATATATAGTAGATGATTGCAAAGGGATGTTCTCTTTGTTTATTCATGTGGTTACATTTCACAAACAATTATTCCAGGGAGGTAAGTGGGTCTGCTGATAAAAGATTGTTCTCTAACAGCCTGGTGACAGCCTGCAGTTGCTATTTCTTGTGGATGCGGTGTGGCACCAGCTGCAGTTTTAATCATTAAGCGCTTAGCTCTCATTGTGTTTTGTGCCTTACATTGGCTTTAATATTAACCTGTCTATTTTTCTTAGTTTTTCTTCCTGTATGGTGTTTTAAGCTATAGATTTCCACTATAATCTTCTTTTTAGGAATTCTCAAACATAGTCCCAGGTAGGTTTGTTAAAGCTAGTGACCTGATAGTTTTATCTCAGACTGCTTGCCAGCCTTGTCCAGTCTCCTGTCAGAAGGCTTCATAGAACTATAAAGGAACATTGAGCCTTTGCCGAACACAAGTAGTATTATTCCAGCCATGAAGATAAGAGCAAAGAGAGCACAGTCAGGAATGCCAAGACCACTAGAGATGCAGCCGAGTCCAGGAGGCATCCTTCCTTGAAGCTTCCGCCTCGGCCTGGTGATTTCTCACGCAGGCTCCACTGGAAGTGGCGTGACAGTGAAATACATACCAGGGGGGCTCACTCTGATCATTTATTCTGCAGGACTGCTCCCATCTCCAGCTGCAGCTTCCAGTGCCCAAAGCCTCCTACCTTGTGCGATGTTTGGAAGCAGCAAGAGCATCATGAATAAAATTAATTTTATCACGGAAAATCAGAGATTGGATGGATGAGACACTGGTAGGAAGTCAGGCGATAGTCACCTTTCTTCTGCTTCTTGGTGGGTTTTGCAGAAATCCTTTCTGAAAGACAGAAACAGTCAGCGACATCATGGATCTTGCCTTTGTTCTGTGAGGCTTGTGTCTATGACTATCTTCTAGCAATTTCTATCTGGGTGTCTCACTGTCAGCTCTAAGTCAAGATGTCTTCATGGAGATTGTTTTCCACGATGCTCTGGTAATGGAGGGCTTCCTGCCCTCTACCATCAGCTGAGCTAACAACTGGAGCCTTTTTAACCAGATGTGTCCCAGCACATGGTGCAGCACAATTCTGGCTGTCCTTTGTGTGCACATATGATGCCCTGTTCATCATTCTTGTTTGCCAGACTGTTCTTGGACATGAAAACTGTCCTGGGAATCTGCCCTTGACTTCAGAGCCAGAAACGACAGTCCCTCATCCAGCTGCTTCCTCACCTCCTGCCAATGCTCCTTACTCCAGCATGCGCCCCATGCTACTCCGTGGTTGGGGGCAGCCATCTCCCTAGTTTGGGATTCATACCTGGCCCTCTCTTGTAGCTTGAGATGGAGCTCATTAAATATTTGCTTTACAAAAAACCCTTTCTTCATTGCAAGAATGCCACAAGCAAGGACTGTCTGAGGTGTGCTGGAAGAGCTCAGTATCCGGGTTTGAAATTCAACAGGTTCATCTGCACGGAGAGCCTGTTCCTGCCTTGTCCATGCCAGGGGATTCATGGAAGGGGCAAAGCTATCACTTATAATGTACTCTGTTTATGTCCTCTTTCAAGGTTAACACTGACTGGTTCATCTAGCTGAAATACACTAGAATCTAGGAACTACCCACACCATTCAGCATTTCCATATACATAATTCTATGACGGTACATTTATTGGTTCCTAAAGTTGCACACTCCCTTCTCCCCTCATGTGACCCACTGCACAATTCCTTTGTGGCAGAATGAAGACCACAAGGTGCCAACCATCCTGTCCCCCAAAGGGGACATGCTAATGTACTTACAGGACCAGGCTGTAAAGCAAGCCAATCATGGAGACACTGAGTTGTGCAGTAAAGCTACAATTGCATTGTCACCCTGGGATGTAGTCAGGATGGCTTTGTGGACACAGCAAAGGTCCCCCAAAGTCCAGACTGGTGAATCTTGATGGTAAAGCATTGACAAGACCTCAAGTCACCAAAATACCTGGATCAAAAATTTCAGGGGCCACCCGAGGCAGCGCACGCTTTGCTTCCAGTTCCTGGATGCCTTGTAGCCGCCTTCAATTTCAAATTCTCGCAGGGTGAAGAACCGTCCATCCTCACCCTGTATACACTTCTGACTGGAGCCTGTAAGATCAGGACAAGGTTAGCTCCTCCATGGCGACAGCACTAAAGCCTGGCTTCCTACCACCCTGGCCGTGGAGCTGCCCATCTGGGGTTCTGCATCTGTCACAGGAGACTGTTTCCCCAACAGACCTCAGTGCTCCATTCCCAGAAAGAAAGGTCAGGGTCGAAGGAGACTCTGCATCGTGTATTTGTGTCTGGGACTTTCATGCAGTGAGGTGGAGAATAACTGCCAGCAATATTTACCCGTTCACAATATTTTATTATGATAAAAAGCAGTTGAGCAGCACTGAAGAACAAGCAGGACTGTCCTCCCTGTCTCTCTCTGGTTCTGTGCCAGCCTAAACATCAGTGGGACAGATGAGGACATACAGCCCCATGCTATATGTAGCCACGTGGAAACTGTCTTTACAGCTACTTCCACCATGACTTGCATAACTTCATTCCTCAAGATAATGATTGATCATCAACTCTTTATCATGGTCTGTACTCATGGCTACTTCATGCTAAAACTAACTATTATTATAGGATTCTGGTGTTATGACTCAACAGGCTAATCCTCCACCAGCAACCCATATGGGTGTCGGTTGGAATCCTGGCTGCTGCATTTCCAATCCAGTTCCCTGCTAATGGCCTGGGAAAGCAGCAGAGGCTGGCCTAAGGTCTTGGGACCCTGAACACACGTGGGGGACCTGGAAGAAGTTCCTGGCTCCTGGTTTTGGATAGGCTCAGCTTCGGCTGTTGCGACCATTTGAAGAGTGAACCTGCAGCAGATGGAAGATCTTTCTCTGTCTCTCCTTCTCTCTGTAAATAAGCCTGCCTTTCCAATGGAAATAAATATTTTGAGATACATTTATTTAATTGGAATGGCAGATTCACAGAGAGGAGAAACAGAAAAATCTTTCATCTGCTGGATGACTCCCCAAACATTTTCAACAGCTGGAGCTGAGCTGAAGCCAGGAGCCAGGAGCTTCTACCTGGTCACCCACGCAGGTGAAGGGTCCCAAGGCTTGGGGCTGTCCTCGGCTGCTTTCCCAGGCCACAAGCAGAGAGCTGGATGGGAAGTGGAGCATCTGAGACCTGAACTAGATTCTGGTGCTTGCAAGGTGAAGATTTAGTGAGACACAGTGTGAGGCACTAAATAAACCTCTATTACAGAAATGTTTTCCAAAGTGAAAAGTTAAGTTACAAATATGAAATAGAATCATAGAGCAAATACTTAAACAGCCATTGGAGCCCAGAGGTATACTGTGGAAGTGGGAGAAACTGGCAGAGAAGGGGGAGGCAAGTTTTACTTGTTCTCATTGTGTGTGGGGGGAAGTTAAGAGCCACAGCGACTGAGTATCATGTCACACCTGACGCACACTGTCATGGCGAAGGCATTTTCTGAGTTTGTCCCCCAAGTCTTCATGTGTGGGATGCTAGGTCCTTAGTGTGGCCATGGGAGAAGTGGCTGGACCCTGAAGAAGTCAGGCATCATGGGAACCCTGCAGGTGCTTGAGGGGCTGCCCACAGAAGGAATCGCAGGAGTCCAGCTGCTCTTGGGCTTTCTGCTTCGCAGTGTGCTCTCCTCTCATGTCCACCCATCCAGGTGCCATCCATCAGGAGGCCCTCACTGGAGGGTGGACACATGTGGCTGCCTCATCTCACACTTGCAGCCTCCAAACACAAGAGCTAAGCCGACCTCTTTTTGTTATAACGGAGCTTGCCTCTGGTATTTCATTGTAGGAATGGAAAACTGACTGACACACCATAGTGTATCTGAAACAGGCTGCCGATCTTTCTTCTGATTCCAAATCCTGAGCTCTGCGCCCCTAGCATAAGGCTGCTATGGGGAGAGGGCCCATGAAGGGCCTGTGGGATTTCTCAGATGTGTGCATTTTTTTAATCCAGGTTTTGAGCTGCTTGAGCTGGTGTCAAGTGCTAAATGGCATCCTGTGGACCTTTCTCATGATGAGAGGAGATATGGCCCAGTAGGCTAATGTCTTACGCATTTCAGAGGTTGGAAAAGCCACTGTTACTACAGGACATCTGGCGTGTGTGTATAAGAAAGCTAGCACCATGAGCCTGGGACTATCCTTAGAAGAGCCAATGGGGAATGGTCGGTCCTGAGCTGGCCTTATGGGATGGAGTTCAGGAGGGGTTCTGCCATCCTCAGAACTGAGAAGAGTGGTCAGCTGTGCCTGCAAGTGTGTGTGTGCAAGCCACGCAGCTTATGCAGAACACCTGCTTTCCTTCTGTGAGTTTGGGATTGGGAATGCGCCATGGAGAGGCCGTCTCCATGACTGATTACCTTTTGATGGAAATCCTGGCTTTCCCTGGCAGTCACCATGTGACACATGCAGGACTGTGCCCTATGCGCCTGCAGCAGATAGGGCTCCCAAGGGGCTTGTTCTCGGTCTCCTCTGGACCAGAGCTAAGTGTCTTTTTCCTTTGCTGACTCTGCTGTGCTGTCCTTCACTTAGAGAACCACTGGCTGGGGGCACAGCTGCAGACTGAGTCCTAGGGCTTCTCCTGGCGATGTTACAGAACACAGCAGGACTTGGAGGCTCAGCATGGTGGTCTGCCTCCTGAACTGCACGCTCTTTGCAGGGGCATTTCAGCGGTAACTCACAGAAGCCCATGAAGCTCACCTTGTTGCAGCAGATTCTTGTATAGAATCCCCTCCATGGGTCCACATTCGACGGGAAGCTCAGGACCGTTGAATTTTGCAATTTTTTGTATA